>NC_139930.1:23349326-23611826 GCF_963514095.1 Eutrigla gurnardus
TAAATTGTTCATGCAGAGGACTTTCTTTAAATAGTAGAGGAAAAACCTTATAAGCAAACATCTAAAAGCAGCGTTCATCTGTCTGGAAACATGAGAGATAATCATCGAAGATCATCAGAATTTGGTCACACACAAAAATAGCAAAAAATCAAGACGTCCTTGTGGTGAGATTGAAGGTTGGTGACATAGGCTTTGGAGAATTGGAGCTGCAGACTGGTGTCCTTGTGTGGATGGAGCACGATTTATTATTTACATGTGCTAATGTGTTTTTTGGACATCTCAGGAGGAAGTGAACTGGCATTAAGCTTTCTCCGAGTTGCTCTCCGGCACCGAGCCGAACGCCACGTACTGGAAAACTTTACAGTTCCCGTCTTGGATCCCGAGTCTCGCAGTCCCGGTCGGCCGATAAAGCAAAATGTGGAAAAGTGGACATTTTGAAAAAGTACACTTTATTTTTAAGATCTCGGGGGACAACAAAGTTAATCTCATCTGATGTGAGGTTCATGCTGACTGTGCATTTCATGTCGAGGCCCTGAGCTCTGCTGCCAGGTCGGTGAAGGTGTTCACACATGTAGAAGTTTATTTCATTAACTATTTTGTTTTTGCAGGGTACAGCTAATAATGGGGGTTTTTGGGGTGAGTGCATTCTGAAGGTAAAAAGTACAAATGGTAGGCATTGTTAAGGGTTTATTCCACCTTTAAACACAGTATTCAAATTTGATAAAAACCAAATAAAATTATTTATTAAATCTGTACCAGAATTTTACTTCTCAGAGTGTGAGACACCCCCATAATGATGATGATGATGATGATGATGATGATAATAATAATAATAATAATAATAATAATAATAATAATAATAATAATAATAATAATAATAATATGTTGATAAATAATTCCAATAATTACCTACGAATTTTCTTTTTCATGTGTGGTCAAAATTGCGTTGTGTGTGTTCGGGGTCGTGACCTCTGTGTTTGTGCGTTGGTGTGTATTGATGTGTATAACTGTGTTGGTGTTGATGCGTTTCTACAGACGCGTGACGGGACGGATGGAGCAGATCCCTCCTTCTGTCTCGTCCAAGGACGGTCTTTTCTCACACGATCAATGTTTTCAATCTTGTCATTACTAATTCACCATCAACAGCATTGTAATCAATGATTCCAGTTTCTTCTACACAGTGTTTTCACTCACACACATACACACACACACACACACACACACACACACACACACACACACCTACCTTATGCAATGTTTTCCTGGCCTTCGATGTGACCTTGTCTCTTAATCCTCATAATTCTTTCTCTGGCTTTGATTGGATCATTGTCATTCATTCCATGTGACACACAGGCATTTATCTTCATTTATGTTATAGTTTCTTCTGCAAATGAACTGATTAAGGTTGATTTATAAATAGTGATTATTCAATGATGCCTCCGACTTCATTAAGCCTGTTATCGGTGTCCTCGATTAAACAGAACTCACTTGATAAATATATTCCAGCTATTATCCTGGCCCGGTCTATATCAGGGTGTCCTCTGTGTGCTCAAGAAAATGCTGATTATTTGAATGTATTTTTATTTTTAACACAAAAGCATTCTTAGTAAATGTGAATCTGTATAAAATATAAATACATGGTTAAAAATATTATTGTACAAAGACCACTTTGGTACTCAATTAAGATGATTTAAAAGTGAATGTTCTGAAGAGTAAAATCATTATTTAGTGTTAATCTAATGATGTAAAACAGTAAGAAATCTCCAATAACTCTGAAGAATGACTTATCTTGATTTTGTAATGTGTGGACGGGGCCCTTTGATAATCAACACCCAGGGAGCCATTAAGATTTAATCCAGTCATGGTGTTTAGATATTAACTGGTGCAGACACAAGAGGAGACGGTGGGAAGGGACAGAGATAAAAAAAAGAAGTGCATCAGTGACATAAAATGTGATGGTTTTACACTGATGAGCCTCCGGGCTTCCTGTTTGTAAAAAGACTGATTATTAAAATACCACTGTTGTTTATAAAGCTGCCAAATGCCCCTGTCACCACGGATTTTCATTGTGTTTTAAATTACATTGTGTTTCTTTTATATCTTTATTCATTTCGTGCTGTCTTACAGAAAGCACTTTGAATTCCAAAAAACAATAGATAGAAATTGATGGCAGTAAAATATTCATCTTAAACTCATCAATTTTATATTGGCTGCTGATATTGCAGCACTTGCTGAGCTTTTGATGACGTTTCAGGGGAGTCGGCCCTCGTCGACTGATGCAACCTGCCGACTAGTTTCTCTTCATGTGGATCCTGACAGCTGACGTTGTCGGGAAACTGAAGCGAAGCCGGTCCACAGCGAAGGCATCTGGGTCATCCTGTGGCTCTCGGCACGACGGGACTCTTTGTGTTTCCACAAATAAGCTCCAATAGCGCGTGTTTAGGGCCCCTAACAGACTCCAGAGTCCCTTGAGGTACCTTTGGTCCTGCTGTCACATCTGGACTTCTCAGCCCGGTCAGAGGCTGATGGAAGTGAGTCACAAAAGGTAGATCTACAACTAAACTAAAACTAAACAATTAAATAATGAGGAGAATCAGTTTGTGGGTGTGTCCTCTACTGAGGGGACTCCTGGTTCTGTCCCTTTGGGAGGAGCCAGCGGTATCTGGTTCTGAAATCAGTGTGCAAAAATTATATATATATATTTATATATATATACTGTGTGAATGATCATATTTCCCAATCACGCTGAAACACATTCCATATTCTGTAACAAAACCTCCGGATTTATGAATAATGTATCAATGTTGATTAGGTGAACCCATTTACATGAAATTCATTTATTAATTCAAGCCGTGTCTACAATGTTTTCAAGGTACAGCACTGGCTGTCTGCTCTGTGCATATACCGCTCCTTTTCTGAAAACAACAACAAAGGTTTTACTGTGAACAATGAAACCATTACTCCCAACTTCCATCCCTAATTTGCAGGAATGCAGAGCTGAATATCAAGATGTTTTTTTTTTTTCCTCTGCTGACATTTTAGTATGCCGTAGCAAGAAAAGCACAGGTGCACCGGATAACACACACCATGCATTTCATGGAGCGCTCCAACGGCCGGTGTTGTTCACGGCCGGCTCGCTCTTCTTGAGACGTTCAAAAGGAATTTGTTCGTGTTATGAGTTTCATCTGTTCCTTCCCGCTGTGACGCTGTAAGACGGTTGCATACCGTCAGTACGGGCCAACAGGCGGACGGAGTCTGACGGCGGAAGGTAATTGCAGATGACGAGCAGCTGGGCGAAGCAGGTGACGGGATCCTTTGAGGACCTGAAGGTTGGACTGAATCTGCCTCCTCACACAGACTTATGGTGCACTGGAGCAGCCTCTCCTCAACATATAGCATCAAACATTTCCCTTTTCCAAGGCCTCGTGGATCTACCTCTCTGTCCGCCTTCAAAGCATGCTATTTGTTCTGTTGCTTCAATTCTTTCAACCGTGGAAAGCTTTTTCTTTTATTCACTGAGTCAAAGTGATAAATATTTACTACAGATTCATGATTTATACGAACCGTTTTATAACTTTATATTACTTGTTTTTAACCGTTTTATAACTTCACAGTACATCTTTTTAACGTATTTCTTAAGAATAGCCTGCTTGTTTTAATGCACTCACTTGTAGCCTCCCTGTTTTTAATAGTACTTGTTTTAAATGTATTGATTTTTAACCGTATATGTAAAGTGTCTTTGAGATCCTTTGAAAAGCGCTATACAAAATAAATGTATTATTATTATTATTATTATGATCATCGTTCTATAAGTACCTGGTAAATTCCACACGGATGGTTAATATTCATCAACTTCTGATAACTTCATTGTTCATAAGTTGATGAATATTGAATGGTGTGAATCGTTTATTTAATAACTGAAAGTCCAGCCCTAAATTGGGCTAAAATAAGAGATGAATTACATCAACTAGACCAGATGTTCTCAAAGTAGGGTCCGGGGACCCCAGGGGGTCCGTGAAATAATTAGCTATAAATTCAAAACTTGTGCTGTGTCATTTAATCTGTGTTACGATTATGAGGGGTCCTTGGAAAATGTTCTCCCTGTAACGGGTTCCTGCCCTGATCATTTGAGAACCCCTGAACTCGAGGAAGATGAAGCTTCTCTTCCCACTGACTAATAGTTGAGATTATTGTATATTTCTGCAGTTGATTACATAAACATGTCCAGTATCCCACTGAGCAGTGAAGGTTTCTTTCATGGAAACCAATAGATCCTGGATAGCTTAATCATCAAATAGCTCGCTATTGCGCCCTCACGTTCATGAGTCACACTGCGATGCAGACTGACCCTTAAGTGAATTGAAAGCTAATCTCGCAGAAGAGCGGCGGTGCAGTGACACTCAGTGGCTGCGTGCGACGAGCTGGTGCTGTTGTGGCGTTTTGTGTTGAGTCATAATGTGCATTGCGGTGCAATCTGCTTAAGTGTGTAATCTGTGTGAGGATGTCTGTGTGCACATGTGTGTATGTGTTACCAGTCTGGAGCTTCTGCTTGAAATGATTGACGAATGACAAATCTTACACAATCCTGAGGCAAGAGAAGGGAGAGGCTGGCGAGGGGTGAGATAAAGACTGTGGGTGCAGAGAAGAATAAAAAGACCGGGGAAGGGAGTGCACACAGAGGGTTGGGGGGTGAAGGATGCTCAGACAAATGCTGTAATCCGTGGAGGGTGATGAGTGTAATCTGGCAGGGGTGCAGGAACAAGCAGATGTCCGTGTTTCAAGTCTGAAGTCTCACCTGTCTGCTGCTCTGAAAGCCAGATTCCTTCTGCCCCAGCGGATGTTTACATCACCCTACCGGAGGGGAGGTGAAGGAGGTGGAAGGGGAAGGGTGATTGGATGTGGGTAGAAGAGGGAAGGAGGAAGGTTACGGTGTTGGAGGTCGGCGAGAAACAAAGCGGGGAAACGGTGGCGAGAGGAGGCTGCAGATTGGAAAAAAATGTAGAAGGGTAGGTTGTTAGACGGAGGCAGGAGAGAGAGATCAGGGGAACAGATTGGGACCAAAGGAGGAAATAGGTCAGGGGAAGGAGAAGAGCTGGGGACTGTTCCCAGAGGAAATACAAGCAGGAGAAAATCCTCATCTTCCATTTACTACTGATGCAGTTTCTCCCTCTTCCTTTTCTCTCGATCTGCTAAACACACACACACACACACACACACACACACACACACACACACACACACACACAATGTAGATAATTGCCTCATGCGAGAAAGAGTTTGTCAGCGTTCGATTGACAGGTGGCCTGGCCTGGCGTGAGTAGCAGCAGCATGAGGAATGATTTAGACAGCAGAGCACAAACACACACATTCTGACATAAACTCTCTCTCATGCATATATATATATATATATATATATATATGATAGGATATGGAATTTATTGACTGTTTATCAGTGAGCCGTGATTGGCATGGCAATACAAAAACAGAATTTACACACTTAACCTTTCACATATTGTGCCAGTATATATATATATATATATATATATATATAATTGAGAGAGATGGAGTGGATGAGTTGGTGTGCGGGCTGGGTAAATTAGTTAAAGTGATGAGCTACACACACACAGATACACGCGTACACGCGTACACACACACACACACACACACACACACACACACACACACACACACACACACACCGGTTGTTTAGTCATTCGACTCTCGGTATTGACAATCAGCATGTTGGTGTGGAGACGTGCAGCTCATCAAAGTCTCATTTAAGCGGCGGCGAGCGTGAATCCCATGCAGCCGGTTGTCAGATATCATATTCATTAAGGGTCCGACTGCCAAATTAAGAATTTTCCAGGGATTTGAAACAAAAGTCACATTGACTCACAAGTAACGTGTTTATTGGACAGTTCTGACCAACATTAATCGTACAATATTCAGGATTTTCTTTTATGGTTGAGAGTTATTTCATCTCGTCTAAATGTTTCCCCTGGATGGGTTTTACAAGTGTGAACATCTGCTTGTTGGTGCATCTCAACATCTGTCCATGTCTCCAGGTCATTTTGGGGCCGTTGCTTTAGCTCATAACAATCAGACAGATGTTGATTTTCTTATGCTTTTATATTTTCTCTGATTTTACTAATAGCTCACGAAGACGACTGCAAACCTCATGTGTCATGAATAAGAACGGAGAGGTGGAGCCCGACACTGATATCATGTTTCACTCGTTTCTTTATTAAGGAAGGCCAAATTACACAGAGTAAGACACAAACACACCTCCGTTTGGACTCCTTTTGACTTGCTGATTGATGAGGGAAAATGCCCTCACTTAGACGATGACAGGCATTCGTGTTACCATCGTTGCTAAAATGACCTTATCTTTTGAATTCTGATATCATGAACTCCTGCAGGTTGGACTGTTTCAGAGGTTGCTCAAAGCAGACGGAGACGTTGCATTTCAGGGTGTCTCAATCGTGATTGTTTGCTCTGGGTTTGATTGACAGCTTCCACGCCTGCTCAAACGAGCCGAATCCAACATGGAAACACATCAGAGTTCATTCAACTCCACCAAGCAGATGCAAAAGGCGTGTTTGGAAGACAGACACACGCGGTTGCTGTTACACGATGAAACGCTCTCTAGTTTGAAATACTCGCTCTGCATCTGTAAATGACTGTCAACGTGCTGGTCTTGATTGTAAATCTCTTTACATATATGTCACATTTAGGCCTAGACATCTAGACAAGGTACGTGAACATAAGATGCCGAACAATTAACAGAGACGCAATAGTCGTTTGATGCCGATGTGACTTTATTCTGCAGAGCTCACGTCATCAACCCTTTTTGAAAAGCTCCATTCCAGAGTGGCTTTCTGCAGCCGACTCAGCTTCTCATTCTCAACGAAGCACTGTGATGTGGATTTGATATTTCCAATTGCAACGTTTGCAATTCAAACAAGATGATTCTCCGTCGGCCGAATGAGCCGATCAAAAGGAGGAGACGGTAAAGAGTTCAGAAACGGTTCGATGTCGGTGTGAGCACATCTTAAGGGTCATCGGGGAGATTTACTGTGACAGCACGTCAGAGTGAAACCCATTACGTAATGGAAAAAAGTGAAATAAAATTGAGAGGACACAGTGGGGGAATGGATGAAACATCTTTCATCGCAAACAACTTCAAAAAGTCACTGAAGCGTAGAGAAGGAGAGTCACACGGAATGAGAGAGAGGGAGGGAATCATCAGAGGAATGAGACTGACGGAGACACAAACAGAGGTGCAAAGAGGGGAGGAGATACAGAAGCAGATTCAGGCACAAGTTTGGAAACAGCAGGAGGGAAGAGAGGGAGAATGACGGAGGAAAAAAGAGATACATATGAGCGGTTAGTCTTGTTTGCTAACTTTTACCCTTTGGTTTAACCCAGGACTTGATGCCCGGATCGAGTCAAGGAAAATAACTCACTATAATATCTCCATTCAACACTCCACTCCCAGAAAACAAAGCCATGAAAGAGAATATTCTGGACCGCGAGGGCCAATTTACTTTTCATGGGCATTCTGGAAAAACAAACTCCAGACGACCCCGGAAAATCAGTGATGGAATCCAATACAGAACTCAAATGACCAGCCTTCCACTCTGTGTATTTGATGCTCAGTGATTTCTTTTAAACGCTCTTTCATGCACTGAGTGGGGAAGGACCGCTGTCACTGCCAAACAGCCCCGTTAGCTGCTGCTAGTACCGGGACATGTCACATTTCAAAAACACTCGTACAATTTAGAGTAGTCTCTTATGGGTATTTATCTTTTTTAATGAAGGGGTTCATTTAAATACTTTTATTTTTAATGTGCATTCAAAGAGAAAATTATTATCATATTGCCATTGGCAAAACTGCAAAAGATGCATGGTAATTTGTAATAGAGGCTACATCCCAAATGTTTGGTTTGCAGAGCAATTTCCGATCAAAAAACGAGGGTTGAGCACATCTCACCGGTGTAAGGGCCCTCGTTCCTCTCCAGCTCTGCCCAGGTGAGCTGCATCATCCAACGAGCTGCAGCTGGCCTGGGACGAAGGCTTGGAAAGGAGAGGAGGCCTCTGGGTGCTGGGGCTGCTGGTCATGCTGCTTCTCAGACTCAGACTCAGCATGTTGTCATTTAAACAAACCCTATGGATTTGATGGTTTTACTAGATGTATTTGGTATTGATTTGGGTCAGTGGTGGCCGAGGTGTAGAGCAGACTCAAACATACGGCAACATTTTCTATTTCTAGCACAATTAACCAAAGTGTATCGGCTAATGAAGACTAGACAGATAATTAAACACTCCTGAAAAAAGGCTCATCATTGGACCTTGACTTTTTTTTGTTTGTCATTTAATTAAACATTCAGTGAACAAATATATAAATATATTCCTTTCGCAGCAGAATAAGAAAGACAAGTAGCAAAGAGATAACACAAACATAATAAAACAGAAACAAATGCACAAAGGCAACAGGGGTTGCAGATAAGGAGAGAGAAAGACGGAGTGTTGCTGTCTCAGAGAACTGGGGGATTACAGAGGGAACTGAAGCACTGAAAATGAACTACTGGCCTCTGACCAGCAGGGAAAGAACATCTCCATCATTTCTGTTATGGTACACATGCTTCACACAAGTGTCCATGACGCTGTCATTGATGAACGGAGGCATACAAAATACATAAAGGCATAATCCAGCTGAACACCAACACCAAGAATTTCAAAACAGCTACAATAAGCTAAAATAAGTCACTTCCACCAATCACTATGCAGAGTTTGAGGAAACATATTTATGACACTCATTACCCAAGATGCATTCAGACACATACACACGGAGGTATTGGCAGTTAACTAAGCAATCAGCATTAACATATGCACATACACAATCTTCTGGACACAATAAACTCTCTCTCACACGTACATGCAGTGACAATATTCCGCTGTTTGGAGTTAAATCTCACCACTGGAGGCTCCGTCAACGTTCTGATACGCCAGATACTGAGAATGTTTACTCAGCTGACATTATTTTAGTTTTCTTTTCATGGCGACATGCTCTGTAGCTGTTGTGACCTGTTTAAATATTAATATATCAACAGAAATATGACATGTACGAGTCAGTAAAAACTCTGCACATGCATACAGGTATTTGTATTGGAGGGGTGTGTCCCTACAGGAGCCTTTTCAGCTCCGTCTCACTCTGTAAATATTCATTACAGCTCTTTGTAACACTTAGTTCAGCTCCCTTTCCCATGCCGTCTGCCCCCTGAACACCGCCGCATGAGGGCTACATGCTGATGAAGTCGACTTTGTCTCTGGAAAGTTTTCATTTCCCGTTTGGGGGGGGCATTGAAATATTTCTTTAATCCACAGAGTTTGACATAATAGTTAAAGTCAAACTTGGTTAGGCGTATACCTGTGTGATTTTCCAAAGGTCCTTCTCAAATGAAGTGTGTGCATTTCAAGGTTTGTTAGTTGTCACAAGGATAATATCCTCCTATCCATATATTCTAAATGGCCTCATTTATATAGCACTTTTATCCAAAGCGCTTTATAGCAATGACTGACATTCACCCATTCACTCACACATTCACACACCGATGGTGGAGTCAACCACGCAGGGCGACAGCCAGCTCGTCAGGAGCAATTAGGGTGAGGTGTCTTGCTCAGGGACACCAGGCACTCAGCTAGGAGGAGCCGGGGATCCAACCCGCGATCTTGCGGTTGCCAGCCAACCCGCTCTACCTCCTGAGCTAACCCCCCCATATTCTCTCATTGTCTTTGTTGGAGAGACGTTGCACTTTTCTGACATGTTTGGAGTCTTACTGGTTAGATGTGTGGTTAGATTTGTGACCACAATACTGTGTAATACTACTAAATGTTTTATAGTATACCTTTGTTATGTATAGGCCTTGTGAGTTCATCCATCTTGTTAAAAAAACAAAGAAAAACAAGTAAAAATGTGCATTTCATAAATGAGGTAATGTTCAGTGTAAATAGTGCTGGGCATTCTCTCAACATAACGATGGATTACCTTGATGTACTCGAGTAGTGAAGGCGGTTTCCATGCTGGCTGATGCTGTGTGGAGGTGGTGAGGCTCTCACAAAGGAGGAGAAACGCTGTCCGCGTCGCGTCTTGCTTGTTAACCTGAGCGGTTTTAAGGGGATGTGAACCCTGCTGCTTCCATGTGACTCTAGATATGACCTGATGCATTGTGCTGCGCTGCCCCAAGAGGACATTCTTCACTGTAAAATCAGTGTTGTCAATAAACATACATTGTATTTCTGTGAGGGTATGCAATTAATGAAAATCAGGGAAATCCCCAAAAAGATGAGCCAAGGAAGGCCACAAACACAGAGAGCTGAGTAGAAAATGCTCCGAAACATGCTGATTGGTGGTGTAACATGTCAGCTTTTGATTGATTAAATCCAGAACACACAGTTTGAGAATAATTGCTTCCTATGATTCTGCATCACGGGCCATAATGTCTCCTTGACCTGTACGACCTGGGACTGACAGAAAGTGAGAGAGGCAGCAAAAAAAGAACAAGACAGCATGAGATTAATTTTTTTCTTTCAAAATGAGATGTGTACAGTTGTACCCTCGCTCACCCTATGAATGATGGTATCAATTAAAACAAGTGGTGCACCTTTTAATTTGCCAATATAAGACTTAGGGATTCATTCCTCGATGTTTTTTTTTTTACGATCTTGGAATTTAAAACTGATGCATGCAATTTTGAAGGCATATTATTTCCAATATAGGGGGAAAATGCCATGTTTCATAAAGCATAAGGGTTGTACAACGCTAGCCATTCCACCATATGTGTAAACAGTTGCTACGCTGTCTTCTCGGGAAGCAGTTTGGCTTCTGCAGCCTCACCAGCTGGTGACAGAAGTGACTTGTCACTGAGGTAGCTGGCTGTGTGTTTCTGAGCTGTTTAGCTAAGGGATCTCCAAATGTGGGCAAGCATTATTTCAATCCCACAAAAAAGTATTGAAATATCTGTCCAAAAGTCCAACATGTCCAAAGAGATCAGCATAAGTAATGCTGAATTACAGGGAAAAAGTGATGGACAAAGTTTCCCATTAGGTTTTGCAGAGCAGCCAAAAAAGGGCTTATCAAAGCAATTTTGTGGGGACCTTTTTAAGATGTTGCTGCCAAACGAACTGCGGCATCCATTCCTAACAGTATCAAGCAGACCTAAATGTAAAAGTCACATTTAAGCTTGGTCATTAAAAGCAGGAACGTTCAGTGACGGGATGGAATTTCACAGAGCCAACGCTCCAGTCCTGTTCAGGTCCAACCGAGCCGTTTTTTGTGTGTTTTTTTTAAAGATTTTGCTGAAGAGAAAATGATTGGTTCAACTTGCATGCTGACATTTTACAAGGTGAAGCAGCTGCAGTGCATCACAACCTTTCCCCTCTTCCAAATTGAAAAGAAATGATTGGTAATCATACCAACATCCTAGAGAGTTGCTATAACACACTGGACCTGCCTTGGAAGGCCTGGTTTGGACCCGGCAAACAAAAGGAATAGAAAAAGGTGACAAGTGACATCATTGCTGCTTACTGCTTTAATATTTCTTGCTATTATCTTCAACAACCCTGCAACAATAAGAGCACTTCCTGTAAACCAGTGCCATCACTCATGGTTGTTCTCAGACGTTTTGTTATCAAAATACTTATTTCAGGATCTATTGGATTTCCAAGAAAAAGGTCCGTAAATCCTCCTTTTCTCTTCTTCTCTTCTCTCTTCTCCATTAGTTGTTTTCTGTATCACCTCTAATTTCATATTTCCATCGCCCTCCTTCCTTTTGTGGTGCTCCCGGAGACGGAGCTCAGCATTTTTACATTCTCCACACGTCCACACACGCTATACTGTATGACTGACCGACATAATCTCTGTGAAACCCTCCAGATTTAATCCCACCAGGACGCCTCTTCAATGCATTTGCACATGTTGTGCAATTAAAAAGGAATGTGTGCTTTGTGGCCACCACCGTTACCAGGAGAAATTAACATAAACACACTCCAAATAGGATGCAGGCAGTGAATTGATTTCTTGAGGGGAATTGGAAAATGATCATGAAAAATGACTCAGCCTGAGCTAGTCCTTGAAGTCCCCCGATGGAAACCAGGCCAATGTTCGGCTGATAGCCTGGCTCGGCCTGACATCTAGTGGTGAATACAGCTGTTGCACTGAGCACGGTGTGTTTTATAGGAGGTCAGACAATAGACGTGTGGGTGCATGGATGGATAAATAAATCTTTAATGGATGAAGAGATGTCATATAATGTTAGTTCTGTATGATTGCCCATTACATTTCAACAGTTTGGTTGAGATTGTATCGTTTTATAATGAACTTTTAACAAAGAAAGCAGAGAGAGATATTTTTGAAGACGAGCCAACTGGATCAGAGAGGCTCTGTAGATCTTTGGAAACTTCTGGCACTGTAAGTGCACCAGCAGCTCAGAAGCAATCCCTCGCATCATGTTCTCTGGGGACTTAATTTAATCTTCTGCAAATTAGTCAGATAGTGCATATACGTTGAAGTTCTGAGGCACTGTTGTGAAAACAGAATAAAGAAATACAATTTCATTAAAAGAATGTCTCCATTATACCGAAAACAAAGACAGGCTGAAAGATCCACCAATGCATAATTGGGTTAAAATCCACTAATTTGAATTAGTGTCCTAATACTTTTACATTAACTGAATTTATTAAGTATACCTTTTTAAGGTTGGCTGCAGGGCCACTTAAAATATATCAGCGTTCTTCTTGTAATTAGACTAGTACTTGGAGGGATACTTCAACAAAATAGATAGTGATAGTGTGCTCTTTAGAAGGGATGACTTGAATCAAGAATTCAAAGAGTAGATTCTCCATATGGGGAGAATACAGTCTGCATAGTTACACCACAAGGGTGGAGGTGACAGAATTATATCAAGTATCACATCCATTGTATTTGTTAGAGCCACTTCTTTGAATAACTGCAGTTAAAGCCTGGCTGTCAATCATCTCATTAGGGTTAAAAGGATGTTGAAGATAAAACTGTGTTTGATAAACAAAACCAACAGTACTGACCTTTTTATAAAACCAGCGCAGAATCAGAATCATTAATCCAATGCAGATGAACTGCCTGACACTATGATTAGTAGCTCTGAGCTGTGAATGTGTGAAGATGTGAAGTAGGCTTTTGAAGATAGAGCATGTTTGATCACCCTGGATAAGTAAAAACTATTGATTGTGCTAGTATTTTAAATAAAATGCATTTTGGACAGACATAATCAGGAAGACGTAAATGTATGGCACAGGAGCTAACGCAGTCACATGAATCACCAGGAGGGGGCGCTATATACTTTTATGACCTGTTTCCCCTCGGCACCTTCCTCTGCTACCTGAAGTGGAGACCAATGATTGTACAAAGGAATACAGCTCCGCTCCGTCTTTCCACTACAATACAATGCCTTTAAAATCCCTCACGTGTGCAAAAAGGCAATCTTCTATAGCTTTCTCCTTTAAGTCTCATTTTTTGCCTTGTTTAGTCGCTGATTTTTATTCAAAGAAAACGTACATTACATTTTACTGGGAATAGAAAAGGTTCGGTGTTCACCATTCCCACTGCCAGACACCCTCTCTGGCCTAATTAGCTCCATTCACACATTGGCAGCCGTCCAGTTAAAGGGGAAGGGTCTTTGTGTAATCACAGCATGGCGATTTCTGGATTTGGATTCTAGGAACATGAGGCTAAGCTATTTATTCATCCATATAATATTTTTCTGTGTTATACTGTTAATGAATTACACTCGTCTACCCCGCCTCGTACTGGTGTAATTAGCCTTTAATATAAGAAAATGACCTCGGTGTAGTACATTGAACTGAAATGATATATGACACATATATCCAACACTCTAGACGGACCGTTTCAGTGCCATGAATCTCACTGGGCTGGGGCTAATTAATGGACCTAATTAAGTATTTTATGGTTAAAAGCAGGTCATTGGCTGATCTTCTGAACAACTGTCATGGACAATGATCAGCACTGTGTTACTGTTCTCGTGAGATCAGTTCTTATGCTACTTGGCGTTATAAAATCATTCAATTATATTAAAAATCTCATAAGAACTTTCTATGAATAAAACATAGGGTCGAAGCTTAAGCCAGAGTCCTTTTCAATAGACTTTCTGAAGGAGATCATGCACTGCTGGACAATTCCACGGGCTCCTCATCTGGAAGGTCTACTCCCAAAATGATAAATCTACCTAAACCACTAGAAGCTATCTGTCCAACTGGCATCACACTAACAAAACATCCTCACTCTTCTCATTGGTTTGATTGATGTTCAATCTCAAAGGCCTTATACACCCATGATACACTGAAATGTTTCATTAATTTTGATTAATCAGCTTTACAGGACTATGAGTGTAAACTAGACAGTAAGTGAACCGTGCTTGACTGAATCTCAAGTGTGTGTGTGTGTGTGTGTGTGTGTGTGTGTGTGTGTGAGAGAGAGAGAGAGAGAGAGAGAGAGAGAGAGAGAGAGAGAGAGAGACCATGCCCATGTGTTTCTGGTTTCAAGTGACTGTTAAAAGGCCCAGTGAAGAGCTCCATCTGGATGAATGACATATGATCCAGTTTTTCCGTGTGTGTGTGTGTGTGTGTGTGTCTGTGTGTGTGTGTGTGTCTGTGCAGACATGTGAGTAAACAAGACGATTATTGCTCATTCAACCCACAGACATATTGCAAATCGACACTATATATTCAGACATTGCTCTCTCCGTTCTACAACGTTGAAAATCTCGCCATCCATTTGAGGAGAAGGAGGAAAAACAGAAAACAGGCCATTCATCATGAGACATGGGATATGGGATTGAGACATTTGAGCTCTGGAGACTGGATACATGATAAACGGGGAAAACTTGTTATAATATCTACCTATTAATACACCTTGGATGTAATATGTTCCTACCTGTTCATCCGTCCCACGATCCTGAGGGGTTAGAAGATAATTATGCCTTTACTGATGGACAATGTGATTGGGAGTGGGGGGATGGGACGGTGGTTGAAAGGATGGGACGATTGGCTCAGAGAGAGAAATCCAACCCTTTGGGCATCAGGACATTAATGACTACTGGGGTCACTCAGAACCAAATACTACTCTAATATCACATATTCTACCTGGACATGAATACACTAATCAGACCGCGGTCTCATCATCAGTTGATGAGCCCTTCAGTCTGAACTCTTAATGGAGTTGACCCAGAAATGAAGAAATCTCTGCAGAATATCTTTAACTGCAAGATGAACACAAAGTTTTCTTCAGTCGAGTGTTTGGTTTCCGATTTGTAGTTCTCATGTAACTCGTTACATGCAGAGTGTCTTTTCAAAATAAAGTGTCTTCAAAGGAAGCAACAAAACCACTTGGTTAGGATTTGGAAGAGAGCGTGGTTGTTACGGGTGGTGGGGTTCTGCTTTGTTGTGTGTTTACTTGTTCTGATCCTGTGGCTCATCTGTGTTTTTCCCACTCTGTTAGTAGGTCCACACTGAGGGCCTGCAGTGATTTCCTGCATTGCTTGCAGCTGAGGCCAGGAAATCAGCCAGGGCAATCAAGCCATCCACCAATCAGCTCACACCCACACCCTATATATATATGTTTGTTAGTTTGGTTTCACAGGGGGGGGGGGGGGGGGGAGAAGGTGGAAGGTCTCAGACTGGTGCAGGTTGCTGTTTCAGTCTGTGCTTTCTTGGCTAGTACTTTGTTGTTTAGGCACATTTTTGTTTTGATCGTTTACCAACGTGTTTGTTAACTTTTGTCTGTTTTGCAGATCTATCCGGCGCAGGGTTGGAGAGGTTAGGGAACTTAGGTAGACACCTGCAGGTATACATTTGTGTCCCTCACCACACGTAGGTTACCTCTTGTATTAGTACACCAGTTAGAGCAGCGACACTACTCCATGTATTTTGAGGCATTAAGGTGCCTGCAAAGGGGATTAGTTTAGGGGGTTAGTCCTGGGGATGTTTTTGATTATAGCTAGTTGTTTTGGGGCGTTTCTTTAGTGATCGCTGCATAGCTCAGGGGGTTTGTGTTGTCTCCGCCCTGTGTCCGTTGTGTGGTTAATTAAACTGATTCATTGCAGTCTTTTGGTGACATTGGTTTCTTTTCATCCATACATTCACTGTCCTATGTTACACCGGGGTCCTCCGACCATCGGAGGACGTGTAACATATTTGGGGGCTCGTCCGGGATCCTTGTGGTCCCACTGGATGGTGAAAGTGTGGATGTTGGGTTCAGTGGCACAGGCTGGTAATAGGTTTAGTTTTTGTAGTTTAGTGTTTTTTTTTTTTTTTTGGCTACTGTTTTGGTGCAGTGGAGTAGGAGTGGAGTAGAACTCCATTCATTTGGTAAGTATACAGGGCCATGCTCTACAATTTTTGCTAGGTGATATTGCTTAAAACTTTGTAATTACAAAGGTTTCACTGGCTGTTTGGTAGTTTGCCGGGCACCAAGATGGCTACTGGTTTCAATGTTGAGGATTTTCTGGCCACACCCACTTTAGAAGAGCTGGACAAGTGTAGGAAGGTAGATTTATGTGAGATCGGTGCTCACTTTGGAGTTGAGTTGTCTAGGGCTAAAACTGTGGCTCAGTTAAAGGAGGCAGTACTAGTTCTGTTGAAGGACAAGGGTGTGCCTATTGAGGGGGCAGTTGTAAAAGCAATACTTACTGGGTCCCCTGATCCTTCTGAAGTGAAATTTGAGGCGGCACCAGGGGCAGAGCAGGTGGTAAAATCTCTTTCTACTCCAGGTAGCTTGCGAGCTTCCTCTGTATCCAGTGTCTCAGTAAGTACCAAACTGAAGGTTCGTTTGGCCCGCTTAAAATTGGAGGCAGAGGAGAGGGAGAAGGAGAGAGCGGCTGACTACAGGCACAGGGAGGCTATGCGCAAACTTGAGTTGGATGCTGAGATGCAACATGCCGTGGAGATGAAAAAGCTTGAGGTTGAGTTGGAAAAAAAGAGACTTGATTGTCAATTTTTCCAAAAGTCTCCCATTACTCCGCAGCCTGACGCTCTTACTTATCCAAATAAGCCTTTTGATGCTAGTCGGCACATAGCATTAGTTCCCCAATTCCGTGAACATGAGATAGATGCATATTTTGAGTCTTTTGAAAGAGTTGCTACCGCTTTTAAGTGGCCTAAAGATGCTTGGGCACCTTTGCTACAGAGCAAACTGACAGGAAAGGCCCGTGAGGTGATGAATAAATTGCCTCTCACTAATAGCCTGGATTATGAGGTGTTAAAAGCGGCTGTGCTTCGAACATATAGTTTGGTGCCTGAGGCGTATAGACAGCGTTTTCGTGCTTACAGAAAATTCCATGACAAAACCTTTATTGAATTTGCTAGTGAGAAAGAGACACTGTTCTACCGGTGGCTAAAGGCTACTGAGGTATCTGACTTTGAGTCCGTTTGTGAATTGGTTTTGATGGAGGAGTTTAAAAACAATTTGTCCGAGCGTGTAGTGACGTATCTGAATGAGCAAAAACCTGTCAAGCTAGCAGATGCTGCTGTTTTAGTTGACGAGTTTGTACTTACTCACAAGCAGCATTTCAGTTCATCTGGCCCATATAAACAGGAGAAGACTGAGCGCTTGGACAAAAAACAAAGCTATAGTGGCTAATTCCAACTTCACGCCTAAATACCAACCTCAATCAGGTCCACGTTCAGAACTCCGTGAGTGTCATTATTGTCACCAAGTTGGTCATCTCATAGCCAACTGTTCTTTGCGTAAACGCAGGGAAGCAACCAAAGCAGGGGCTCCTTCGCCAACCGGATTATGTCCATTAGTTGTCACATCAGGTGTAAGGGAAAGCCCTGATCCAACCTATGCACCATTGATGTTGGATGGCTATGTTTCCCTGGGCTCAGACAGAAAATGTCCAGTGCGCATACTGCGTGACACAGGGGCAGCAAAATCATTTATTTTGTCAGATGTTTTGCCTTTCTCTGAAGAGTCTTCATGTCACTCTAGCGTACTAGTCCAGGGGATAGGTATGAGTTATATTTCTGTACCTCTGCACCGTCTGAACCTGACTTGTGATTTAGTGAGTGGTGATTTCTCAGTTGGTGTTCGTCCTTCGTTGCCCATGCGAGGGGTTACATTTGTGTTAGGCAACGACATAGCCGGTGGAAAGGTTACACCTGTTCTAGAGGTGTTAGATCAACCTGACTTGTCACAGCTGGATGTTCTTGGGCGATCCTACCCTGATGTGTTTCCGGTATGCGCCGTTACACGCGCACAGGCCCGTAAGCTGGGTGATGCAGTTGATTTATCAGACACTGTGTTTGCTGAAGGTCTAAGCGATCAGGCATTTTCACCCTCTCTCCCCAGTCATGATTCTGAAAATAGTAAAGAGGCTAAACCTAGGTTAAACCCAGAGAGTGTGTTTGATGTTAAACATTTGCCTATGACTCGTGACAGCCTCGTAGGGGCACAGAAAGCTGATCTTAGTTTGTCTAAGTTTTTCAATAACATTAAAAACACTGACTCAACTAACAACAAAGACACCATGTATTTTATTGAAAATGGTTTGCTGTTGAGGAGGTGGAGAGATCGCCGTGATGGTGATAGTGATTCTAGTGCTGTGGTTCAGGTAGTTATTCCATCAAAACACAGACAGTCAGTTTTATCCCTGGCTCATGATAATGTGTGGGCGGGTCATTTGGGAGTGGCAAAGACATATGATCGAGTGCTCCGACATTTTTTCTGGCCAGGTCTGAAAAAGGATGTGACTCATTTTTGTCGAACTTGTCCCATATGTCAGGTGGTTGGAAAACCAAACCAGGTTATCCAACCTGCTCCACTTCGCCCGATTCCAGCAGTAGGTGAGGCTTTTGAGCATGTCCTAGTTGATTGTGTAGGTCCCCTCCCTAAAACAAAAAGTGGGAATCAGTACTTGTTGACTATGATGTGTATAGCTACTAGGTACCCAGAAGCAATTCCTCTTAGAAAGGTAACATCGCAGTCTGTAGTGAAGGCCCTGATCAAGTTTTTCTCTACATTCGGGCTGCCAAAGATAGTACAAACTGATCAAGGTACTAACTTTCTATCTGGCATCTTTGAGCAGGTTTTAAAATCTCTAGCTATCACTCATCGTGTCTCCAGTGCTTACCACCCTGAGTCGCAGGGCGCTTTGGAAAGATGGCATGGTACCCTCAAGTCCGTGCTGCGTAAGTACTGCCTGGAGCACGGAAAAGACTGGGACGAGGGTGTCCCGTTGGCTCTTTTTGCAGTCCGCGAAGCAGTGCAGGAATCACTAGGTTTCAGCCCAGCCGAACTAGTGTTTGGCCATACTGTGAGGGGGCCTCTGAAAGTGCTCAAGGATTCAATCATTGGTGATGGTCTGTCAAAAAAAGTAAACATCCTCAGTTATGTGAGTCGTTTCCGTGAGCGGCTACATGGAGCATGTAGCCTAGCCAAAGAGAGTTTGTCTGGAGTTCAGAGCAACATGAAGAGGCGGTACGACAAGAAAGCAATTTCCCGTGCTCTAGTACCAGGTGACCAAGTATTGGTTTTGTTACCTATCCAGGGTTCATCCATGTCAGCTCGGTTTTTAGGTCCTTATGCTGTGGAGAGGAAGTTAAGTGAAACCGATTATGTTATTAAAACTCCAGAGCGTAAGAGAAAAACACGTGTGTGTCATCTCAACATGTTGAAGTTGTACCATGTTAGAGACAGTTCCGGTTCCGTGAGTGTGCCTCCAGTGGCTACTGTTGGTGCTGCTGTGCCTAGCTCTCAAATCCAGGATAGTGATGAGGATGGTTTAGATACCCGTAGACTCCAGCAACAAACTCCTCGGTTATCCAACTCAGAGATGTTGAAGGACCTTTTGAGTTTGATGCCACATTTGAGTGCCAGCCAGCGACATGATTTAGTGTCTTTGATTTTGGATTTTAAGTGTCTGTTCGGAGACAGTCCGTCTCGCACCAATGTTCTGGAACATGACATAGATGTTGGTGATGCTCGTCCAATAAAACAACATCCCTACAGAGTGAATGCTGTCAAGAGGGCAGCTATGAGACAGGAGACTCAGTATTTACTGGAGCATGGTCTAGCAAAACCTAGCTCTAGTCCGTGGAGTAGTCCCTGTCTACTTGTTCCAAAACCAGACTCGACATTCCGTTTTTGCACTGATTACCGTAAGGTAAATAATATCACTGTATCTGACTCGTTTCCACTACCGCGAATAGACGACTGTGTTGACACGATTGGTTCCGCTTGCTTTGTCACAAAATTAGATCTGCTCAAGGGTTATTGGCAGGTCCCTCTCACAGCTCGTGCTTCTGACATTTCAGCGTTTGTGACACCAGATACCTTTTTGCAATACACTGTAATGGCGTTTGGCCTGAAAAATGCTCCTGCCTGTTTCCAGAAGTTGGTTAACACTGTACTTGGCGACATTCCAAATTGCACTGCATATCTGGATGATGTGGTTGTTCACTCTACTGAGTGGGAGGAACATGTGTGCTCTCTCCAAGCAGTTTTCCAACGTTTGGCTGATGCCTCCCTAACAGTCAACCTGGCAAAATGCGAGTTTGGGAAGGCGACGGTCACCTACTTGGGCAAGCAAGTGGGTGGTGGCAAAGTGCGCCCCCTTGCTACAAAGTTGGCTGCCATCAGTTCATTTCCGGTCCCCTCCACTAGGAGAGAGTTGCGACGGTTTTTAGGAATGGCCGGCTACTACAGGGGTTTCTGTAGAAATCTCTCCTCTGTTGCTGCTCCTTTAACCGACCTTGTTAGTCCAAAACTTCCTTTTCAGTGGACGGCTTCATGTCAGGTGGCCTTTGAGAGCTGCAAGGCTCTTTTGTGCAGTGCCCCAGTTCTTAGTGCACCTGATTTTAGCCGCCCCTTTGCACTGGAAGTAGATGCTAGCTGCATTGGTGCTGGTGCAGTTCTGATTCAGTCGGACGACCATGGGTTAGATCATCCTGTTGGGTTTTACTCTAAGAAGTTCAGCAAGTGCCAGATGCGTTATTCCACAGTAGAACAGGAGACCCTGGCTCTACTGTTAGCTTTGCAGTTCTTCGATGTGTATGTGGGATCCAGTCCTGTGCCAGTTGTGGTCTACACGGACCACAACCCTCTAGTCTTTATACATCGCATGTATAATCACAACAGGAGGTTAATGAGATGGTCATTGTTCCTGCAGAACTACCGCCTTGTCATCCGCCACAAAAAGGGCAAAGACAATGTGGTTGCAGATGCACTGTCCCGGTGTGGACAGGTTTAGCTTATAGTTCATTTAGCGAAGCATTAAGTTTTTTATTTATACATCATGTATGTATTTGATCATACGGTTGAAAAAGTTGCTTGATTATGTTACTTAACATATTCCCTCAGTTATTGTGTGATCCTTGACTTGAGTAAACAGGCTATTCCGGATATGCTCCAGTTTGTATCAACCGGGGGTTGCTATTTGAGGGGGGGGAGTGTTACGGGTGGTGGGGTTCTGCTTTGTTGTGTGTTTACTTGTTCTGATCCTGTGGCTCATCTGTGTTTTTCCCACTCTGTTAGTAGGTCCACACTGAGGGCCTGCAGTGATTTCCTGCATTGCTTGCAGCTGAGGCCAGGAAATCAGCCAGGGCAATCAAGCCATCCACCAATCAGCTCACACCCACACCCTATATATATATGTTTGTTAGTTTGGTTTCACAGGGGGGGGGGGGGAGAAGGTGGAAGGTCTCAGACTGGTGCAGGTTGCTGTTTCAGTCTGTGCTTTCTTGGCTAGTACTTTGTTGTTTAGGCACATTTTTGTTTTGATCGTTTACCAACGTGTTTGTTAACTTTTGTCTGTTTTGCAGATCTATCCGGCGCAGGGTTGGAGAGGTTAGGGAACTTAGGTAGACACCTGCAGGTATACATTTGTGTCCCTCACCACACGTAGGTTACCTCTTGTATTAGTACACCAGTTAGAGCAGCGACACTACTCCATGTATTTTGAGGCATTAAGGTGCCTGCAAAGGGGATTAGTTTAGGGGGTTAGTCCTGGGGATGTTTTTGATTATAGCTAGTTGTTTTGGGGCGTTTCTTTAGTGATCGCTGCATAGCTCAGGGGGTTTGTGTTGTCTCCGCCCTGTGTCCGTTGTGTGGTTAATTAAACTGATTCATTGCAGTCTTTTGGTGACATTGGTTTCTTTTCATCCATACATTCACTGTCCTATGTTACACCGGGGTCCTCCGACCATCGGAGGACGTGTAACAGTGGTCTACGTTAACTTGACGATAGCAACTTTTATACCTTCTTTAGTTTTAGGAGTTGGGATGGAGACTGGGTTGAACCAACTCTATAGCTGACATCCAAACTACAGTCTGTTGGATCTCAGTTTTGTCTCTTTCACATCTAAGACTCACCTTAACCAAACAAAATACAGAATGTAGACTCATTTACTTTGACTTTTATAAAGTATCGGTGGCAATCGGAGCAGCAGATTGAAGAGAATTGAAGAAAGGGCTGCAGTAGTAGTAGATCTTACAAAACGTAGCCTTATTAACCCAAATGCTTTTCTGCAAGTTGTGAAACATTGGGAACACTGTACATTCTACCATTCATTCCCTACCAGCCACTTTGTCTTGAACCAAAATGTCGGTCAAATGAAACCCTGTGGTGAAATGTCACGGGGTACACTCATTACAAATTATGCTCTGAGTATGATCAATATACCACCCCAGAAATAATATCATGACATCCCGTTACACTAATTACATGGTCAGAATCTCATTTTTTCCCAGGCCAGTATTTAAAAACACACAATGTCTTGTGCCATCCCCAATATGTTGAACCGTAGACTTCTAAAACCCTCAGTAGACGGTTGGACTCATTGCCCTGCCAACAACAGCACAACGTGACATCATCCGTCATCATTATCCAAGTCTTTGTTGTCGTCAAACGCCTCTCTGGTCATAGTGGGCCAATGGCATTGTGTACAGAGACGAAACGGCCCAACATGAAGCGTACCATCAATTATGCACACTCATAATTTGATTTAATAGAAAGAAGCACAAAAGGCCATTAATCTGTCATACATTTTTGATGATGATAAAAATTTGAGTGGAGAATATTTGTGCTCAGTAACGCAGCAGATGAGGGTTCCATTATGTCTCTTGTAACATGAAATGTTTGGATGTATTTTGACGTACAGAAGGACAGAGACAAAAGATATTTCACAATCCAAACATGGCAAGTTTATTCTCTGTAGATCACAACATAATTAGGTTTTGAATGCAACACTCCAGTTTCATTACTTCATTATCTCGAGATAATAAGCTTGAGATAGAAATAATTGTTAGTTTTTTGGTGGCTTAATTGCAAGAAAACAAACAATAACTGAGTAATTACATGTGTGGCCTCTTCGGCTGTCCATAGATAGCACCCAGGCGGAGAACAAAGCACGGGCACAAGAAAACCGCCGACAATGGCTAAGCTGTGAATGAGCATCTGCGATGATGAATACAGGCCTATTTAATGAACGCTGATCAGTGTCCAGAAGTAATTAACATATTCCTGGAGAGAGAGACGCAGGGCCTCGCCAAGGCGACTGCCAAGCCACACAGACGGAGACGGCACTCACCTGAGACCCGGCACAGTTCACATTCTCAGATGACAGGAAATGAGGGAGAAAAAAAGGGGGGGAGGGGGGGAGAAATAGGGGAAGTTAGGCGATGAAACGAAGAAGCAGATAGAGAGGTAGGGACAGGGAGAACAGAAGGATGAAACAAAGGGAGGAGAAAACGTTCCCAGATGGCGACACATACGGTGAGATGTGTTTGCACACAAAGCTGGCAAAGCTGATGTGACTCGGAGAGGAATGAAGGGACGCGTGTGTGTGTGTGTGTGTGTGTGTGTGTGTGTGTGTGTGTGTGTGTGTGTGTGTGTGTGTGTGTGTGTGTGTGTGTGTGTGTGTGGAGGTCTTTGATCACTCCCTTGAATGGAGATCTCCATTGAAACATAAAAATCATATACAGTATCACAATGCTTAATAATGTATATCGACCCTTCCCTATGTTAAAAAACATTTTGTATTCTATTTATTGTTGGTTTAAAGTTACTATTTTCCCTCCTTTGTGTTGTTTTTATTCGCCTGCAGAGGGCAATGAAACACTGCACTGTTTGTTTAAGTTCAATATTTCTGTCACACAGGAAAAATACTGTTTTTGTGTCATGATATTTGTTTGCAGTGATCTATGTGTGCGTGTGAGCACAGTATTTATGTATATGCAGTTGTATTTGTGTGTATGCATGCGTCAAGACTTAAACATTCATGTTTTAGAATCTCCTCCCCCCGTGTCTCTTTCCATCCATCAGACCCTTTTCTTGATTTCTCTCTGGGGTATATTTACCAGCCTGGTCTGACTGACTGCTGTACTGTAAAAACAGAACCTTTAATTGATCCAGCATTGATTGAGATGCTGGCTAATTAATAATGCATAGCTTAAAGCCTTTGGGTCAACTGCTCTGTGGATCGGTTTTTGCCCAACTGGAAACTGATCACAGGGCCGAGTTGCAGTATATTTCATCAGCAGACCCCCTCTTTCCTTAGGTAATGCCAGATTTATATCAGTGTAGGTCAAGTGTGTGTTGAGTGAGTGTGTTAATGTCTAGTCAGAAATGTGCTTTTTCTTCTCTGGAGGTGGACATTTAAATGACTGTGCAGTTTCTAAAAGATGATTCATATACCGTAGATTTGTTTTTTCATCAACGAGAAACTGGCTTTTGGAAAGAAACAGGAAGTGAACCGTCTGAAAGTCGTTCTCAGATTTCAGACCCAAATGGACTGAAAGGTGATCTCGCTCACAAACAGTCTCACCTGCCTCAGTTTCACCGTTTACCCATTTAAAATATCACTAGCAGAACTCAGTGTACCAAGATGATGGTTAAAATAACTTTCTAATAAAAAAAAAGGTATTATCTTTTTTCATGGACTGTATGACCTCTTCTCCACACCGGCCACTCTGACATCCCTCGGGGAAAAAAAGCTGTCTGTATTAATGTAAAAGTAGAACAGAGCTAAGACAAAAGGTCAAGTGGTGTCAAAACGGCAGGAAGTGGTGGAGCTTAACTCAATTATTGATTAGCTCATTGCATTGATATGGATACAGACACTTCAGACAGTTTAATGGTCCAGCTTTGTCATGCAGAAGGGAAGTGAGAACTGGTGTTTTCTATTTCTCTATTATTTTCTATGTCTTACATGTTTGTTTTGTGCCTGTTTTTTTTCTTGCACATTGTATTACATATATAGTTTGACTTGATTTGATTTGGAAACAGTTATTGAACACGGTGCCGGCAGTAAAACATCTTTATCCTCACTGCAACTTGAGTTCTACTCATTTAATGACACGTCACACCAGATGGAGCAGCATGCAAATCAAACTGTTAAGTGTGCATCTTTGTAGTCGGTGATTGTGCAGTCATATTAAGTAGCCTCGATCCCAGCTGAGCCCAGGAATGTGGAACATGATTTACTTTCTGTATTCAACTTAGAATGGCCAACCTCTGTCCTTCCAGTCATTTAGCTTAAGTAGCATGGATGCTATTGAGATTCTGAGCAGCTATTCTTGCTAACTGATGACAGGTTTCTATATTTTGCCAAACCCTGATGGTTTCACACCTGTCCCTGTGAGCATAACAGAATCTATTATCATGCAGTGTAATGCATTTGAGCCAAGACATTTTAATACTAGTCAAAATGCAATTTTTTTGTGCATCAATTGAGATTTGGTTGCATGCAATTCCAAAATGCATATACAATATTTATTTTTATATTTATTGCACATGTGAGGCTCGTTTCCAGATTCTTCCACGGGCGGAAAATCCGGGCGCGTGATGCCAAAACGGAGCAGCTGTGAGCATCATGCGAACCGTGCAACGACATTTAGGAATCATGAAGAAGATAAGCATGTGAACAAACATGTTGGTTCGTGGGTGTGCTTGTGTGTTCCTGTTGAATTCATGAGACATCTGGCATCCCTGAACCCCCTGCCCTCTGTCCCAACAAACACACACACACACACACACACACACACAGCCAGATCTGAATAATGAGGTGTCATGCCTCCCTCGCGCCCTGGGACCCCCATTCATGCCTCATCCATTCACGTCATCTTCCAAATTCATCTCTGGCACTGTAACTCTCCAGTGTTACACACACTTTCTCCCCCATACCACACTCACACACACACACACACACACACACACACCGTGTCCGGATGGAGGTCAGGTCATGGTGTTGAGAGATGACACTTCTATTGGGGATAATGACAGTTGAGGATTGGCTGCTCTCTGGTCTGTTCAGTATAAACATCTCCCATTGGCCAGGCTGGCTCTCGCCTGGCCTACCAGCTGCCCTGTTCGTCTCAGGTGGGAAAGGCAATTATTATGATGAATGAATATATTATTTATCACAGGGGATAATTTGACAGCAGAGCTGGCTCTGGCTGCTCTGCTACAATGGCTGCTATTGTTGAGGTTCTCATAATGAATGTACTCCTCATCCGTCTTCTCATGTGAAAAGGACCAAACCCCGAGGTGAATTGAGAGTAATTGTACAACAAGCAACACCAAAATATGCGTCGCCTTTTCCTTGTTCAGTCATTCAGTTTACGATTGCACCATCTATTTTTACTTAACGACAGTGTTTGTGTTTTAGTGCTGCAGCTGCCGGATGATTGCTCTGCAAATGTGCCCTCAACTGATTGCAAGGAGTCTTTACATTTCTAAGATTCCAGATGCACCATACAATAGACCGACCACGACATTCTTCCACAACACCATGGCAATTATTTAGGATATAGTACAGTAATATAATATATAACATCATGTTTTAGTATTCTTAAGAAGGATTTGTGATTTGCCCACACAGTTTAATGACAGGGTGATTATTGGTGGGCGTACATACAATATACAGTATGGTGTATCTGCAGACGCAATTATGATGCAACTAAATGGAAAATACAATATCATACAAACCATGTGATTCCGTAATTCGTACCCTCTATTCTGATCTCAAAGCCATTTTTTAAAAATGTATTTACCTTTTGGAGCATTTGCTATTATATATTTCTATAGCGTGGGTTTGTAACATTATAGAAAGAGCGGTTTGTGAGATGAAGTGTGTTCATAATGTTAAAACAAACTTCCAGAGTGGGTTTGCAACTAGTAGAATTTATCTGTCCACAAAAAGTATCTACGTAAAGAAATAAATAAAAGTGTCATCAAAAACCAAAGCACAGAAATACTTTGAATCACCTCTCAGCTACCTTCATTGTTTAAATATTCAGCCTTTCCAGCATCAAAAATTCACACGGAAAGCACAAATAATATATCAAAACTATGTCAAGACTTGAAGATCTTAGGGTGTTCTTCCATCAAAGATTGGGAGAAATTCCAAGTTAAGAGTTTGTCCCACCGCCTAATGAGACTGTTAGAATTCATCTCAATTCCTATGTGTGTGTGTGTGAGTGTGTGTGTGTGAGTGTGTGAGTGTGTGTGTGTGTGTGTGTGTGTGTGTGTGTGTGTGTGTGTGTGTGTGTGTGTGTGTTTAAAGCCATCAACAGCTCTGTGATCTGTGATCCAGTAAGTAAGCTGAGGTGACAAGGACACGCACACGCCAACACACAAGGTGCACACACACTTCCCATCCTGTAACCCGGGTTACCTATAGGCAAGCCAAAGGTCTTGCTGATGACAGCTTTAGAAATCTGCTGAGAGAGGCAAATCTCTTGACAACATGGCGTGTGTGTGCGTGTGTGTGTGTGTGTGTGTGTGTGTGTGTGTGTGTGTGTGTGTGTGTGTGCGTGTGTGTGTGTGTTAATTTGAGAGCATGTGCGCAGCTGTGTGTAAAATGAAGAAAACACAAGCAAATATTAATGAGCGGAGACTGATTGTTCTTTCCTCATCCCTTTATGTTCGACAGTTGTTTTTGGGGAACAGAGAGTGGTGAGAAATAAAAGACGAAGGCAGACAGGATTGACAGAAGCAGATGTGATGGATGTGTGAGAGGGAGGTAGTGAGCACAGGTGTCTGAGGGTTTAGAGAGACCATGGGAGGAGGATAATTTATGCAGCCGGTATGTAAATAGTGTGAAGTATAATGCTATTAGCTGTGATTATATGAGGCAGCTATTTCAGGAGAGGACCCGCACCCAGCTGCTATCACAGATGTGAGAGGAGAGGAGGAAGAGAGGAGAGGAAGAGGAGAGGAAAAGGGAGAGGAAGAGAGGAGAGGAAGAGGAGAGGAAGAGAGGA
Source organism: Eutrigla gurnardus (assembly GCF_963514095.1). Taxonomy (NCBI): domain Eukaryota; kingdom Metazoa; phylum Chordata; class Actinopteri; order Perciformes; family Triglidae; genus Eutrigla; species Eutrigla gurnardus. Next base: position 23,377,639 of record NC_139930.1, read on the forward strand.
GAGGAAGAGAGGAGAGGAGGAGAGGAAGAGAGGGGAGGAAGAGGAGAGGAAGAGGAGAGGAAAAGGGAGAGGAAGAGAGGAGAGGAAGAGGAGAGGAAGAGGAGAGGAAGATAAGAGAGGAAGAGGAGAGGAGGAGAGGAGTGGAAGAGAGGAGAGTGGAGAAGAGGAAGAGAGGGGAGAGGAAGAGAGGAGAGGAAGAGAGGAGAGGAAGAGGAGAGGAAGATAAGAGGAGGAAGAGGTGAAGAGAGGAGAGGAAGAGGAGATGAAAAGGGAGAGGAAGAGAGGAGAGGAAGAGAGGAGAGGAAGAGGAGAGGAGGAGAGGAGTGGAAGAGAGGAGAGGAAGAGGAGAGGAATAGAGGGGAGAGGAAGAGAGGAGAGAGGAGAGGAGGAGAGGAGAGAAGATGAAGAGGAGAGGAGAGGAGAGGAAGAGGAGAGGAAGATAAGAGGAGGAAGAGGTGAAGAGAGGAGAGGAAGAGGAGATGAGGAGAGGAGAGGAGTGGAGATGAAGCGGAGGAAGAGAGGAGACGAGAGGAGAGGAAGAGGATAGGGGAAGAGGAATAGAGAAGAAGAGAGGAGAGGGAGGGAGAGGAGATGAGGAGTGGAGATGAAGGGGAGCGAAAAAGGACGAGAGGAAGAGGAGAGAAGAGGAGGAAGAGAGGAGAGGAAGAGGAGAGGGAGAGGAAGAGAAGGAGGAAGAAAAGGAGGAAGAGGAGAGGAGAGATGTGGGAGTGATTGATTTAAATCTGCACGCATGCAACAAAGGATTTATATATAAGTCAGGCGAGCCATCTATAGTGCGCTGAGTTATTAATGTTATTTATTGTGTCCACGCTCATAAATAAAAAACAATCCATGCACTTGCATCTCTTTTAGAAGACGATGCCCCGTTCCACGGGTTATCTGTCCATGTGTTTCCATCACAGCATCCCTGTAAACTAAAGTCATGCATCCGCACACAAGCGTGCAGTGTGTGTGTGTGTGTGTGTGTGTGTGTGTGTGTGTGTGTGTGTGTGCGCCCTCCCCCCCTCTGTTCCTGTGTTGAGGTATCCTTGTTCTGTGTATTGTGATGTTTTTATCTGTGTGTGATTGCTACAGTTCCCCTCAGCCAAAACACACAGCTCTCCGAAGGCACACACGGTGCCAGCTTTAGCCGCCCTCCGAGGAGGCCGCTTCAATAAAATATGAGCTGCGGCGTACACACACACACACACACACAGCCCAACAAACACTCACGCCCGGCACACGCGGACGCCTGCCTCGGTCCGTGCGTTTACACTGCTGTGAACACGGACGCTAAGTGGAAGTTTGCACGCAAACATGGCGGCCGTGAGAGTTACCTCAGGCCAGCTGCTCTGTCATCCAGCGAACGGAGCGGACCGCCGCGTTCCTTTTCGTCACCGAATCTCATTTGAGCGTGCGGCATGTTTAATGGATGAGCACCGTTTGTCCTTTTATATCTTCTCGAGACCTCCGCATCACTCCCGGCCTCGACAAAAGAAGGGCAAGGAGGAAGATTGAGGAAGAAGGACACGTGTGAAGTGGTTCCCACGAGGGAATGCGTTGTCGTTTGTTGCCGTGGGAACTGTTGGTACAGCAGGCTTGTTTGTTGGTGCATCCAGTGACAGCGACGGTCCTTCACGCTGAAAGGCTTTAAGTGGGCATCATGGCACAGTGGAGGATCGGAGTGATGATGAGTGCACACATGGAGTGAACACATAATACCGCAGTGACTGATGGATTGGACAGAGGATTTAGAGTTTGGATGGGACCCAAAGAGGAACATGGATGTGATCACGCAGCAAAAACTCATCCTTGAAACCAAAATGATTTGGCAGATTTGGTTTCAGACACTCATTTAGACGCTCAATGCATCGCAAGACTGAAGGGAATTTAGTTGGTTGTGAGACTATTGTTTCTTTCCATTTCCTACAAATTCCCCAACCAAATGTCCTTGTAAATGCCCTCCCACCCCATGGCACCTCACCTTCCACTGGATGTGTAATGAGCTTATTCAGCGTAATAAGCTACATTTAGAATCCCAAATCTATATTTCTAGTTATTTTGCTCAGAGTAATGCAATAGTAGTGTAATGCCTTACATTTCAAATGCAGTAATATTATAATATAACAAATTACTTTGAATCGACAGTAACAAGTAATACATAATGTATTACGTTTTTGAAGTAATTTGCCATCATAACCACATCTGAAGTCCCTCCTCGGACCGATCCATGCCAGGACTCGACGACGAGAGAATAATCTCCGAGTGCCACCAGATGTGTTTGCCCCGAGCTCTTTCATGTTGTCACCGACTCGCTTCATTGTCAGGAATGGAACTGCCTCTGATATCCTTCATGAATTACTAAGGAGCCCGGAGAGAGCTCCGAGGGGGTTTCTTGGCAATAATATCACAACTCCCACAATAATTCAAGGGCCACCAGGTTCAATTTCCCCTCAATTTACCAAATGCGCCACATATGGGCTCCTTATATGGGCGTTGCTATTAGCCTGAGGACGCGGTCGTGCGTTCCGCCCCGGTAGCTCCGCCTCCTCGATGCACAAGTCATGGGGAGATCCCAGTGGAGTGACAAGGACGTGGTCCCACACTGGCTTCCCACAATGTCCCACACTGGCTTCCCACAATGTCCCACACTGGCTTCCCACAATGTCCCTCACTAGCTTCCCACAATGTCCCTCACTGGCTTCCCACAATGTCCCTCACTGGCTTCCCACAATGTCCCTCACTGGCTTCCCACGATGTCCCTCACTGGCTTCCCACAAAGTCCCTCACTGGCTTCCCACAATGTCCCTCACTGGCTTCCCACGATGTCCCTCACTGGCTTCCCACAAAGTCCCTCACTGGCTTCCCACAATGTCCCTCACTGGCTTCCCACGATGTCCCTCACTGGCTTCCCACAATGTCCCTCACTGGCTTCCCACGATGTCCCTCACTGGCTTCCCACAAAGTCCCTCACTGGCTTCCCACGATGTCCCACACTGGCTTCCCACAATGTCCCACACTGACTTCCCGCAATGTCCCACACTGGCTTCCCACAATGTCCCACACTGGCTTCCCACAATGTCCCTCACTGGCTTCCCACAATGTCCCACACTGGCTTCCCACAATGTCCCACACTGGCTTCCCACAATGTCCCTCACTGGCTTCCTACAATGTCCCACACTGGCTTGTCCCTCACTGGCTTCCCACGATGTCCCTCACTGGCTTCCCACAAAGTCCCACACTGGCTTCCCACAATGTCCCACACTGGCTTTCCAGCCACTTGTGTGTTCCACTTTGGCTGTAAGAGAGTTTTAGATCATATTAGATCCAGTTTGCCAGTTATTCTTCACATCTGTCTGACATAACACATACTGTAGGTATTGTATTCAGTACAGCTGTGTATGGTTTCAAATCTTTTTCTCTTCCAACCCTTTTTTTTACAGTTTTGTTGGCGTGTGCGTGCGAGTGTGAGCACTGTCAAAACACTTCTTGTGTACGCTATATTACACAACACAGACGCAGCACATATTATAAATAAATGATACGCACATTCCGAGTTCAACAAACTCATGACCCCTTTGAACCTCAGGCTTGCTTTGCCTCATTCAAGTTTTGAAGCCCTGTAACACTTCTGTCAAACTTTACTAATTAGTATTGACAATGAGGAATTGGACTTACATTAATGAGTGTGTTATCACCTTAGATCCAGACTATTGGGGTATTTCATGGTCTGGCTGGGGGGACATCAAGCGTGGATTGACGGAGGCAGACCTTTATGAGCTCGATGCTCAGACACAAATTAAACCATCACCGCTGAGTATGGGGACAATCCGGTCTCACTTTGAACATGTCTTATCTTAAACTTATTAATAACAATCTGTTTCATAGAAGGTGCAACACAATTTTGAAGAGCGGAACATGACTTGTATGTATTTTTTTGGTTTGTTTCTGTTTAAAAACGTGTCTCACTCCTCTTTTTGCTCCCTCTTTATATGACACCTTCTTTATATGTTCCTCATCTTTCCCTTTCAACACATTTTGTCTTCTCCTGCACTTGTTTCTTTGGGTCCCTCTTTCATTTTTTACTTTCTTTCTCACCTCTCTGGGAATGTACGTGGTTGCTCATTAAAACCACTCTTTATCATTTAATGAAGCCATTGGATTAGAGGTGATGCACTGACCAGTCAAAGGGGAGAAGTGAGGTGGGAGTGGGGAGGAGGTGAAGTAAAATCAGCTGCACCGAGTGTTTTTTGACCAATACTAATGAGTCTGTGTAACAAAGTTTGACAATAACACCTATTGTTTTACTTCTCAAAGCCAGGGTTCAACTGTGCAAATCAAACTTTTGCAAGCAAAGTGTTGATTGCATTCACAGAAAGAACAATTATGGATTTCTGAGCTGCCTCCTCTCTCACACATATGAGATCATCAGCATCTGCATCTGAGGATTTATTAGAATTACAATCATAAATATGAAATCTTACCTCACTTCATTATTCATTTTCTATATCATTTTTGGCTGCATGGTTTCTGAGAAAAACATTCTTAATTTGTGTCTATCTTTTAGCCCAGTGTTTCCCAAAAACATATCATGTCAACATATTATGGCATATTTGAGGTACTCATAATATGATAAATAAAAGTACAATGGTTACAGTTAACAAAACTTTATCCATTTCTAAAGCCATCAGGGAACAAAACAAATCAGGTCCAACCCCACTATAAAAAAATAATAATCACCTATACTTTCTATATTTGAAAAAACTTCTCATTTCTTCTTTATATCGCTGTTCTTTCTTCGTGTAGAAAGTCAAGATTTTTGCATCCGAATGTAAAAAATGGCACGCGTCTCTCTGTGACTTTGAGGAGACGTAAAGAACATATATCTGATCTCATATTCATATTCAGATCACATAGGAAAAGTCATAATATTCAGTTTGAAGAAGCTTTAAAGTGTTCATGTTGGCTGAGATTGTATCCTCCTGACTCCAACCAGACGGTGCTGTGTCAATACTAAAGAATCTCAGCTTAAAGAGACCAGAGAGCAGGCCGGCTCTCTTCTCTCTGTCTCTTCTTCTTCTTTTGATTATTTCTCTTTCCATCTGTATCACCTCCTGCTTTTCCCTTAGCCTGTCTGCCTCCCTTCGTCGGCCCACGGTTCTGACTGGTTGTTGTTTGAACCCGTCATGATGGGCGTCCCACTCTCTCTCTTCCATGCCCTCTCTTTGCCTGGCCAATTCTTTCTTCTAGTTTCTTTTTCCGTTTGTTCTCTTTCTTGCACAAAGGAAGGTACGAGTTGCATGTGATCATAAAGCCCAGAATAAGACTTTCATCCCAGGACTTCATGGGTATAGGAGAGGAAACTGCGTCCAGTCAGTCAGCTGACACCAGCAGGTGTGAGCCTCCTGTTACTGGAAATCAGTGAAGAAGTGAAGCTTAAGGCACTGAATGTGACAATCTGTCTATGATGGAACCACTGTCTCAAAACGGTGACTTAAAAAAGCGGCAAATTAATTCAGTTTGGGAGAGCTGGGTGTTCCTTTCTAGACACATTGAAACGTTTGGGAGAACACACGGCGTTTCTGCAGCAGCTGAGGTTTTAGACATTCTGGAAAAGGTAATGAAAGTAACTCCAAAGAGTGTTAAAAAGAATAGAAAACGTTTAAAAAGAATCTGTCAATATATGCATATTGGTGTCGCCAGTAGTGAAGTGCTAAACTGGTTGCTAGCACCTCGGTTTCAATATGCATGCTTTTCATATAAGAGTCATAGAGAGCATAGATGTTGAATGCTCCTTTTCTCCCCGTTCTCTGATGCTGCAAATAGTTATGACATGCTTTGACTCCCCTTATTTACAATCATGCATACCTACCTAAACCCACCTACGTCATTATCAGACAGTCAGAGCGACCAACTCGTATAAATAGTAAGATTGGTGGAAGGGGAGGTAGACGGGTAAAACAGACCTTATTGCAATAATGCCTTGTTAGTCACTTGATCGTGACATAAATTGTCAACCACGCTGTTTTTCTGAATCTAACTAAGTTTTTCTTTTTCTTTTTTTTTTGTGTGAAGACGGACATTTATTTTGAAAAGACACAACCAGAGGAAACTGACACGCCTTTCCTGCCACATCCAAGGAGCAGAATATGATGAGAGACTATGTTGAGGGTGGCTGTCTGCAAGATGCACAAAAAGGAGAACAAGGGTTTATTGATGGGAAGCTATAGAGAGAGTGACTGCAGCATGAGCCTTGTTGAACTTCAATAAAAACTTCTGGTAATCTCTGCAAAACTGCACGGTCAGCACCAGCTCTGTGACCATGAAGGACAGCGCGCTCCGTCGTATACATCCCAGCATTAATGACTTGAACTGTGCTCTCTTCTGCTCCGTCTGCTTTTAAATCAGCGGCGTCACCTGACTGCACCAAAGTGACTTTGTTAGCAACAGGAGACGTTAGTGGAAGCCATCCGACGCGTTGCTGACTGATGTCGTGCTTAATGAAGTGGGACTAGTGTTCCTCTATGAACATTGTGCTGCCGGCTGCCTGTCCGGCGCCCGCTGATGTGATGTGGAGCATTTATTATGTAATGTTGACTGTATATTGCTGGGTGGTGGCACCGGATTCCAGCTCCTCATGGCGGTATTATTTGTAGATAATTCTAAGGCGTCCACTGGGACACACCTGCAGCAGGGTAACAATGTTTTCATCATCTCCTTTCATCAAAAAACACCATCAAATGTGGGTTCACTGGGTTGAAGTTCAGTAATTGCGAATCCTGACCTATGTGCTAACGTCTTAAAAAGCAGTGTTAGATAGAGATATCACTAAATGACTATTTAAATTTTAAAATCATCTCCTTTTCCATCTCCTCCATTTTTCATCTTCTCACTTCCTCTCTTCTCTCCCCTTCCTTCTCACCTCCCCCTTTTTCTCTGTCTCTCCCCGAGTCTCTTCACACGCTTCCCGTTCTCTCTCTCTCCCCCTGAGTCGTTCTCTCTCTCTCTCTCTTCCTCTCTAACCCTATAGGGATAGAGATTGAGTAGAATTACCATCCTCTTGATCTATAATTACCACACATCTCTCTCTCTCTACCCGTGGCTCTCGTTCTCCCAGCGTGCCAGCCAGTCTCCGAGTGTACACAGGATACATACATTTAACTTGTGTGAACAAATATAAGACCTATTGAGATGTTCAACAGAGGATGTATGACAAGTGCATGATGGAATTACCTATTTATTGGAGGAGCCATTAAGAAAAGATGGGAATCTTTTCATCCTGATAACAGGTGCTGTTCATACAAGGGAACATTGCATATATAATGTACAGTGATGACAATACAGGTCTCAGATTTTCATTTCTTTAGTGGATGACAGATGACACTTTTCATGCTTGTTATCGTGGCAGAGGATGGAGGTCACCGCTGTGGATGGACATGAAGCATGTTTTATTTGTGTCACAAAACATTCACATTTATATTTACCAATCATAATCACAATCTCTAACCAGTCGTTGCCTAACCATCACTATGCTCTCCATTCACTATGTGTGTTTTTGTTATAACCACAGTATATCCAGCATGCACAGTTGATATAGTGGTACACATTTTGAATATGTTGGCAATGGATGTAAAATAAATTAAAATATATAAATCCATGGGTTTGCAGATTCATCGTTCTGGTGTTGCTATATGTTAAAAGAATAAAAGAAGAAGAAAAACAACTTTGTTGAGGATAGGGGGGAAATGAGTTATTTCCTTCATATTTCTTTCGTCCTATAGTTGATTTAATGTCTTCCCTTGCAGGAACAACTGCTCAAAAGATGGATGACTGCACAGAACGCAGGCAGGTAATCGAGAAGAACGAGCCGCCGTGTCACTTGACACATTTTGTGATTTGACTGCATTCATTGAGAATTTATCCGAAACGCTTTACGGGTTACCTGTCGTTCAGTTATTCACACACATTCCTGGAAGCTCCCGTGCAAAGCGGCCTTAGATTGGGAGAAATTTAGGGTTCTGTGTCTTCCTCGAGGACACTTTGACATGTGGCCGGGAGTCAAACTACCAACCCTGCAGAGGTTCAACTACAGACAACTACTACATCTACTACAGACATGCAGTCAGTCAGTCTTTCAAGTATGAGCCAAGCAGATTTATCAATTTGTGATTTTGGAAGACTGTAGATTATTGTTCACTTAAAACTATGATATAAATAGTAATAGCAGAGATAGTGAAGTTTGTCTGACATGTTTCAATGCCGCTGACTTTCTAAGCTGTATTTTTAATGGGATAGACACTAAATAAAACCAGTCAGTCTCTATGTATGATGAAATGAACAAAGCAGCATGAAGCAGTGACCCAGTATATTTGTACTACTCATCTATGCCAGATTTGGGACCACACTGGCTGCTTCAACCAGCGCGTCGCTTGGTAAAATGCGTCAGTCAGTTGTTTAACGATGACGAAATTAATAAGGCAGCAGATGAGGCGGCGAGGGTAAACACAGTTTGTAACCTACACTTCTATTCTCCTCAGCATCTATTATTCATCGGTCGGGATGATTCTTTCATGAGGCGAGCTAGTTGCACATAATTCATAACGCAGGCTGCGGAAAGTAGGACAGAGTGAGATCCAGGCGAGGGAGGGGGAGGAGGTCGGATGAGAGAGGGTGGCTGAGTGAGAAACAGGGTGACGAAAAGGAAGACATGAAGACGGAGAGGGTGTCGGGATGAGGAGGTGAGAGAAAGGAAAGAGGAGGAAGCATACAGGGTTTGGGTTTGCAGACATACAGTTGAATAAAGGGGGGGGGGGGGGGGGTGTGGCACAGTCTGTTCAAGTTCAAAAAAAGAGTGAGGGAAATTGAGAGATTAAAGGGAGAGTGAGATAAAGAGAGAGATGCTTGAAAATATACGAGAGGTGGAAGAGAGATGGGGAAAAGAGAGAGGGGAGGGTTTTGCCTTTGGCCGATGTGATACATCTCTATCACATCGGGGGGGGGGGGGGGGGGGGGGAGGAGTCTGCAGGAAAGACAGAAGTTCATCATTGGTTCTTTTTTTTTCACCAAAGCTGGAGGGAGAAAAAAAAACATTTGTTCAAGCTTAACTGTGCTGTCTGGTTGGAAGACAGTTTCCCTGCACATTTCCATAGAAAACTCTATTATCACCGTTAATTTGGTGTCATTTAAAAAAAGAAACATGCATGAAACAGTTCAGTCACTCTCACCCGTGACTAAAGCTGCCAGAACCTGAAAGAGAGACGGCAAGCAAAGATGTAAATGAGGAGAGAGACAGGTGGAATTCTCTGGTTGGAGAGGTGAGACACGGAGACAAAAGTTTGAACAGCTTCACTTTGGTCTGCTGCTGGGAGCGAAGAGATCAGAATTCAAAGATCTTTCCACAGCTGTGTGTGAGTGTATTTGACAGGGGGGGCAGACAGACAAACAGACAGAAAAAGAGAGGGAGAGAGAGATCACAGACTTTCTCCCCCGCTATATAGCTCTGGGCCATGTACACAGCAGAAAGTCACGACCCCAAAGTACAGTGCACGGTCTGAATGCCAATGACTTTGTGTGTGTGTGTGTGTGTGTGTGTGTGTGTGTGTGTGTGTGTGTGTGTGTGTGTGTGTGTGTGTGTGTGTGTGTGTAGAGGGTGGGTGGGTGAGCGTATATATGGGGGACAGTATTCCTTTGGGAGCTGAAGGCAGAAAAAATAGAATGCTGAATTGTGAATATGACAACCCTGGTACACACACACACACACACACACACACACAGGTGAACACACAAACATACATGTGCACAACAACCAGCCCTGGAAGAGGGGCGGGTGGAGGGCAGGACAAGGTGACCATGAATAGAGTTGGGACGAGGCGAAGCATCTTCATATAGACATGGCAGTATGCTGGAAAAACAAAGTGTACATTTGTTTTTATGATTTTTGTTCCACGATAACAAACACCGGAGCATAAATGCATAGTCATTGCATCGTGGTTTGGTTTTCCCCTCACTTTGATAGGTTACATCATACTGTGTTCTCCACCTCACTTGAGTCCATTGCATTGCACATTTTTATTATTTGCAAAGTATCATTTGTCCTAGTGGTTTCCTGTATTATAATAGTATTTTGAATGCACACATATAGTATGCACAAATCTGCACTCATGTGGTTCTATGCAGATACTTCCTCAGCCCACATTTGATCATTTCTGCCCATCTCTAGCTGTTTATAATAACAGCCAAGCATTAAGGAAAGAGCGCTGTTTGTCTCTCATGTTACAGTGTAAGTTACACGTAATAGACCTCAAAGTAAGCAGTTCTCAGTCTAATGGCTTCTCTGAATGCTAATGCCATTAGAGCACAGATAAAAAGAATCACTGTCACCAATACGCGCCTGTAGGAAATGAGATAATCTTCGAGGCATTCAAAACGATTGCAAACAATATCCCAAAATGTGAAAACTTGTGAAAAAGAATCATTACGTGGCATCTATTGCAAAAATCCTGCCGCTTTAGAATAATGTGTTCAATACTGTTCACATACGAAGGCGGTTGATTTTGCTGATGAAGTCAACATCTCATTTACAGTCAAACCACTATGTGGGAGATTCGCCGGAGACGACCGACTGTGATTTTCTGTCTCGTCGATGATTCGCTCCGATGAGCTCAACACGGACCTCGCCGCCAGAAGTCACTTTTTATCAGGTGGAGGAAAACTACGGAGGTCAGTTATTTCAGTATGTCATCTGGAAGAGAAGCAACAGGGGGGGTCATCATGGGTCACGGATTGTTAGAAAGGTCACACAGAAAGACACCTATGGTTGCAAGTAAGACTCCAACCTTCACTTGGCTAATGTCATTGCAGAAGTGCAGTTTGTTTTCCCGTCGTTTACTTAAAACCCTCAGATTTGCACTCAGCTGAAACGTTAGAGGATCCCGTTAAAAATCAATAGCAGGAGATGCCGCCGCCGCCGCCGCCGCCGCCGCCGCTTTAAGGATCAATAGTGGCACTTAATGGAGGGTTTTTTGGTGAGGTCTTCTTTTAAGTTGCTCTCTACCCTTAATTTCCATTTGCAAAGAATAATAACTCAATTTCAGTGTATACATTCTACAAAACAAACATATGGATGGCATTTAGGGAATTCTCATTCTTTGAGATTTCTGCAACACAGTATTATGCAGCTCCCCACACGTCTGTGGTTTTATATTACACCTCCTATTACCAATAACAACCAGAAATGTGACTTGCGGTAATGACACGGGCTTTGAATTTGAGTTGGCTGCCCTCCAAACTCTGCTGCGGGGGTCTTACCCCAGCAGGGTACGTCTTGCACTTAAAAGACGGCGAGAAAACGGCTTTAATGTAATATGTCACGTAAAAGCACGGGGCTCGCTCGGTTTAATTCTAATAGATTCGCCGTTCGGTGCATTTGCACTTGGTGTGCAAGAAGAGCTGCTGGGGAACAAAACGCTGTAGTGGGATTCAGTTATTGCTGTTTTAGTTAGAGGATGTTTCACCATTCCGATCAACGATTCACCTACTTTCCCCCACGAAGCATATATCAGCTGGTTTCGTAGGAAAACAGATCTGACGATCCAAATGTAGAAACAATATGTATTCCGTAACTTCCCTCACATCAATGCATGTTTGCTTTGAATGATGGCATCGCTGTCGCCTCGTGCCTCCAGCTACTTCAGTGCAGGTTTAGAGTTCACGTGACGGGTTTCCACTCGCTGCGTTATCTGCTTGGTTTCTCTCCGTCTCTGCTTTCTCCTTCTCTCTGTTTCCAGTCATCTCCTCCCTGATCTCCGTGTGGACGCAGGTTCACATCCCCCTCCGAGGAAATCAGCACGGAGCATTTCAAACGGTGACTCAGTCTCAGCGAAGCATGTGCAGAATGCAGTATGCATGTGCTGCTGAGTGTGTGTGTGTGTGTGTGTGTGTGTGTGTGTGTGTGTGTGTGTGTGTGTGTGTGTGTGTGTGTGTGTGTGTGTGAATCTAAGCACACTAATTGTAATTAGTTGTTTCCTGTATCAGGCTGTTTTCAATTTGAAACACGGGCTCTGCCAAAGCGCCCTGGGTGTGTGTGTGTGTGTGTGTGTGTGTGTGTGTGTGTGTGTGCATGTGTGTGTGCGTGTGTGTGTGTGTGTGTGTGTCTGTGTGTGTGTGTGTTTATAGATGTGTGTCTGACTCTAGCTCTTTGTTTATATCAGGTTCAACTGACATCACACTTCCTGTGCACCAGTATTCCCTGTCTGGAACTGTGTATTCACATACGCGGTTGTGTGTGTGTGTGTGTGTGTGTGTGTGAGTGTGTGTGTGTTTGTGTGAGACAGAGTGAGAGAGAGAGAGAGAGAGAGAGAGAGAGAGAGAGAGAGAGAGAGAGAGAGAGAGAGAGAGAGAGAGAGAGAGCCCTCACGTTAACAAAGCTGTCACCAAACCCAGTGACGTTTTTTTCGCTCCTGGTCTCCATACAGTCTCTCTTTTCACCAGGTTCCTTGTTTTCTTCATTTCCCAATGTATCCCCTCTTCTTCCTTTCTCCCCCTTTTGCTTCGTTTTTGCCCCCAATCGCTCTATCCATCCTTTCCTCTCCATATCACCTTCCTATTGACGTCCCTCATGTACAATGTCTTCTATTTCCTTTCTCTCTCTGTCTCCTTCTCTCCATTCTTCACTCTTCATCTCTCTCTCTCTCTCTCTCTCTCTCTCTCTCTCTCTCTCCCTCTCTCTCTCTCTCTCTCTCTCTCTCTCTCTCTCCCTCTCTCTCTCTCTCCCTCCCTGTAGGAATGGAGGGATTATGGAGATGAGAATGTGTATTGTTCAGGACAGGGCCTGTCTGTGATCCTCTGGTAAAAAATGAGAGAAGTCTGCATGCCCCCAACTATAAACAGCATGTGGCTGTCAGACTCATGCAAATCACCGCTGCTGTAAATGTATCCCAGCACACACAAACATGCAACACCAACAGTCAGGTATATGCAGATGTGTGTGTGTATATACATATATGGTCCATGTAGAAAAGCATGCACAGACCTCATTTCCATAAGCGTGAACTAAAACAGATGCAAACACACAGAAACAAACACCTACAGACAAACACAAACACCTAACTAAGCTGTCACAGTGGCGAAACTAACTAGATGTGGCAACTACCACGGGGGGATTATACCACCGGAGGGGGGTTTTCTCCCTCTTTTTCTATCTCTCCACACATTTACGCCTTTGAAGTTTTAATTTTCCTCTCCTCGTGTTTGCTGTGTGTGAGAGGGGAAGAGAGGGGAGCCAACACACAGGGAAATTCATTAAAGTGTGATTTATTTGGATACACTAACGCGGAGTTCGTGTAATGCTGTATTTCCTAACCCAATAAAATGTAGCGTTTATATGGATATATGTGTTTATATCTGTCTGGATAATGAATGGGCACATAACATGAATGCATAACCTTGGTAATGAGGTGTGGGGCCGAGCTAAAGGCCATTAAACTGTTTGTGATTAGGAAGTTAGGGCTGTTTGTGATTTATACCTGAAGTATAAGAGATATTGTCTACTCAAGTGTATTTTTACCAACGAAACATACAAAATAACAATATTTTGGGGAGAAGAAAGAATAAACTGTGTAACTGTTTTAACAACAAAATACAAACAGGTCAGAAATGTGCATTACTTTTCTTTTGGCACTTCTGCATCATGTTGTCTAAAAAGTCACGTTGCTTTGTCAGCAGTTCTTGTTTCACAGACAACAACAGATGGACTAAGTAACAAGGCACACCTTTTACTATGATTCCTAATCACATGTATGGACTCCACTGAATGACCCCAATAAAAGGTGACCCTCTCACATTAGGGATTTATGAATTGTTTGTGATGAAAAGAAAAGTAAAGAAGGTAGAACAGAGGCCAGAGAGGAAAGGTGGTCAGCTTGAGTTATAATAAACATAGATGATGCAAAGCAAAACAACCAAAACAAAAATATAAAAAGTTTTCAAACCACTCCTGCAGTTTAATCCACTCAGCATGTTCCAATCACACTTATGAGCCCAGAATATGACTAAATAAAACACATGTGAACACATCACCCTTTAAATAGTCTGCTATCAACGAGCCAATTTGGATTTAGACAATGATGAGTTCTTGTTCACGACATTGGTTTCCATGGTTAGAATATTGAATAATCGCTTACTGTACATTGTCTATCAACTCTCTGCGTGACAGGAACAACACGGAAGATTGGCTTCTGCATAATTGAGTCGTTTTATGATGGCATGTTGCAGCTGCAGCGACGAACGCGTTTGTCACGGAAGAAAACGTCAGACGGATGTGAATTGTTGATGAGGCATTAAATCCTCTTCTTTTCTCTTCGTGTCAAAGGGAGGGTTTACGTTTTGTCCATTGGTTTCCAAAATGCTCAGACTTTTTTTGTTGTTGTTTTTGTCATCCGTCCAGTGTGTGCTGGGATATGCTCCAGTGTGATTCGACATGAACCCTGAATTAGAATCAGGTCGTCCATCCATCCGTCCACTTCCTAAACCGCTTATCCTGCAGGACACACACGCATACAAATATCCCACACAATGTCGATACCCCTGTTTAGTTCCTGCCTGTTTCTTTGACGCATTTGCTGTTTATTAATAAGAACATATTGGATGGCGAGCTCTTTTATACTCAAATAGCAAGCCTGGATCCCTCCAGAGGTTACATCCAGGGGATTGGAATAAGCTCAAACTGTGGCCTCTTATACCTTTGGAACTTTATTTTTTACATCATTCCAGTCCCTGCATTTCTAATACTAATACTCATAACAATGGAGCGAAGAATTGTGGATTTCTTTGTCTTTTTTGTTTTGCAAACTGCATCACATCATTGCAAAGCGTAAGACAACATCTCTTTCCTCAAAGTAGGTGTTTTTTGTCCTTCAGATTAATGGTCTGTGCTCATTAACGTATTTTTCTTCATGTAACAACTAACAATTAATTTGCCATGTACCTTTTATAACGGCTGTTGGTCTCTGTGGAAAATGAAAATACAATCCATCTCATCTGGGTCACTAAAGGCTTGGAATGAAATCAGTGTTTTTCCACAGGTTTTGGCCACAGTGTCTCCCAGCACATGCAAAAGACACATGAAGCCATAAGGTGTTTTATGTCTCTTTTCATTGCCGTCCTATGTGTCTGGGTGCAAGCTGTTCACCCGGCACCGCTGGGGTGTCGCCAGCTGCGCCGCCGCTCCCCTGGCAGGTAAATGATGAGGCCTGATGAGACGGGATAGCGTCGTAACAGTCCGCTTTTTAAGTAAAAATTTGTTTTGCATCCCAAGTAGCTGCATTTGAATAAAATATGGGACATGTAATGTGTTATGGCATATGGCAAATCGACAACATGTGAAACATGAAGACTATTACCGTGCTGACCTTCAGGAGTCCTTGGCATGGTGAATAAACCAGTTATTGTCATTGTTTCCCACTGAAAACACACTCCGGGACGAATGTAATTATTTGACTCATCACTTTTAATGACGTGCTGTCCAGTAACACCACTACCTATTCTATCTATACTCTAGTAACAGGATTTCTATATGTGACAGCATGCTCCACTCAATGTAAAGCAGCCAAATGCCAAAATATGTAAATGGGAAAGTAATTAATGACCTATTGGGCACATAAGGCGTAACTTTTCAGTGATAGCGGTGAGCATCCTGCGGGTCCATATGCAAGCTGTTATTACTGAGCCAGCTGTAACAGCTCTCTCCTGGCAGACAGCATACAGTCACAAACCCATCTGTGTCCGCGGGCATCAGGCGCCAACACCAACGTGCTATATATATATATGTGTGTCCTCCACGGCTACGCAGGTAGAGCGGATCATTTCTCACGATATGCAAAAAAAAACCTGTTTAACTGAGATACTTCCACATCATGAAGCCAAATCCAGTTTAACCTGGGTGGTGAAGTGCTGAGCCGGATGTCCTTGACCTTCTTATTCCTGACTATATGAGGTAGATTGAAATAATAGAACTGCAAGGCAAATAAGCTCCGTTTTTATTATACATGAAAGAAGAAAGGAAATGTTTCATGAAGCAAATGTGAGAAGTGAATCTGGTGAAAAAGATAGCCCGCCTGACCTGGCTATAGTTGCCTTAATTATTGGCACATTTTGTACTATACAATGGCGCGGTGAATCAATTTTGCAAGGTAGAGAAGATACGGCTCCCATGTGGAAACGACAGACAATCCTGGATATACGACCAGAGTGGAATCCCAGACTGTAGCAAATCGTAGTCTGTTGCACTCGGGAGGCTTTCTGCACGTCCAGCTTGGCAAATTAGCCTTTTTGAAGGAAATTTCATGGGTTTATTTCATTTTTTTTTCAGTAAGACTTGGTGTGAAGCCTAATGCAATTAGTTTTACATAATATTTAATAATTGAATATTAGAAGAAGATGTGATGTGATGTCATATTTTACAGTGTATTCCTGAATAAAATATATAAATAGTGTAACATACATTTTTTTTGATTTCCTATTTAAATTATTTAAAATACTGTATTTCACTTTTCCTGTCCAGACCATCAAGACAATTCAAGATTTGATTTGTTGACCTTCTGCCAAACCAGCCCAATTTTCCGCCCATTAGGACTGTGACGCCTCCCAGTTTAGACCCTTTGAAATTTGAAATGTTATGTCATCGCACGCTTTTTCTTCCCAGCCCTTTGTCTCTCCTTTCTGAAGATTTAATTAAGTCATGTCTTAAAAAAGCTCAATGTTTGATATGCAAATATTAATACATGCACATTTTTCTTTAAAGTGCATCCATGACGAAAAAGGGTTCCATGATGGAAACATGAATAAAAACATGTGAAGATCAAGTCATCGTAAAAAATGGCAAAAAAAATGCTAAAAGTCATTCACGTAAAGTACACTGCAACAGGAAAAACACTTCAGCAAATTATGTTTACAACTGTGAAAGGCTCTATAGGTAAATGTGTTTTTAATAAGCATGCCTTTTATAACACATTAGACATGTCTTAATATCACACGTCTGTGATATGATAATAGAGAAGTTGTAAAGAGGCCATTCACAACGGAAGGCGGGGCATATGTTTGGTGTAATTAGGGTTGGGTGATGAATGTGGAATCACTGATTTGCAAAAAAATAGAATTGTAATATGTGGGCGACTTGAATGTGTGACATCTTGCTCAACCAGCGATGGCAGCTGTTCATCTCCTCCTCGCCTCCTCAACCCCCCTGAACCCAACTTCTGATGACATTTTTGCACACACGCAAAAAAAAACAACACGCATACAGTGCAAGGACACTATGGTGTGTGAATGGAAGGCCAACGTTTATTCCCCAGGGATCTTCTATCTATAATCTCAATTCTTCACACACACACACACACACACACACACACACACACACACACACACACACACACACACACACACACACACACACACACACACACACTCTCTTGTTATGACTCTATAGGGACCCATTGGTTTTCACATGCAACATTCACATTAAGCAGCATGTGCATGTGTTGACAGGGGGTTGGTACAGTCACATCAGTAGGGGGAAGTTAAAGGAGGCAAACACGGATATACTGTGTATGTGAAACCCTGGTTTGAGGTTTGTGAACAAATACCAAATGTGATTGAAACTACATTGATTTTTCTGATTATAAATCATCAGAATAAATTAGAATTAAATAGGGAAAATGATTCCCGGCAGGGAAAATATACATTACTTTAGATACTAAAACGTAATGTTATCATTAGCAATTTTATCAGATTTGAGGTTGCTATTATAATACGATCTACATCCACATGACATCATTATGATGAGCTCCAGTGAACTCCATTGATGGTATTGATTGGTGCTTGATTGATAAAGGAAGCAACTGAGCCAAATTAGCTTGTCAGCAAAATCTTTTTAAATCAATATCCGTCTGTCCAAAAGGTCTATTGTTACTACCCGTGCAGCTAATAAGTGTTTTGACGTATTTGTCACCTCAAGGCTTTGCTTTGCATCCACCTCTCCATCCTCCCTGCCGAAGCGTGTTTGGGGAATGATTCCCAGCTCTCCTTTTTTATCACTTACACATTATTACAGGGACGATTTAAGAGGTTCCATCTGTTTGGCAGCACAACGCTGCATTGACACTGCCAACATGTTGTGGTGGACGATAGTGTATTCTCCTGAGACCACTCATGTTTATTTTGTTTTTGATTGTACTACAATGTATAAATCAGCTGTTTTATGGGTTTTTTTAATACAGCTGGGGAAACAAACATGTGTTTGTTGTATTTTCCAAATGGTGTAGATTGGTTTTTGGTTAAAAGGTGACTGTTTGTCTTTCTTTTGCCAGAGATGGACAGATAACAGCAGCAGAACGAAATATGGGGTAAAAAGAAACAAGGGGTGGCAGCGTTTTGCTTACTCTATTGAACTGGACAAACAATTGATTTGATTACCCTGGACCCACAGGGTGTGTGTGTGTGTGTGTGTGTGTGTGTGTGTGTGTGTGTGTGTGTGTGTGTGTGTGTGTGTGTGTGTGTGTGTGTGTGTGTGTGTCTAGCCAGCAGGATGTGGAAGTTGTAGGTTAATAGGAAAAGGAAATACAGAGCTTTAGAAATATGAGGGTCTGTGTGTGTGTGTATGTGTGTGTGTATGTGTGTGTGTGTGTGTGTGTGTGTGTGTGTGTGTGTGTGTGTGTGTGTGTGTGTGTGTGTGTGTGTGTGTGTATGAAATCCTTCAAGTTAAGTGAATAAATTAGCTCTTGTTTTTACCATTTTCAGTTTTAGGTGACGATCACAGTTTCGCAGCGACGCAGCTGAACAATGAAATCACTGATTTAGAAGTTTATAGAAACCAAAAGAGCAATGTAGACACTGAATCACCTCAGCTGTGCAAAGAACTGCAAGAGTGTGGTGTTAAAAGAATGAAGAGAAGGTGGGAGGATGGGGGGGGGGGGGGGCGTAGATGAGAAAGGTTGGCATAGGAGCTAATAGAGGGGAAGAATGTGCTGTGTGTGTTGCTGGAAAATAAGCTGAGGTGGAGAAAAGCAGAGTGACAGAAAAGTGCTGGGATGGATGGAGGGGGGGGGGGGGGGGGGGGTTAGATTGGAGACGACAAAATGGATGAAACTGATAAAAAGGATGGGAGAGCGGGCCATGCCTTGAAGAAATGGATGCAATCAAAAGAAAAAGATGCCAAAGTGTTTGGAAAGAGGAGGAAGGGTTTGTCTTATAGAAGTAAAAATGTCAGCCTCAAATTGCAGAGTCGTCTGTATTCTGGAGCTCCTTCATCACTCGTTCACTGCTGTCTAATCAAACCACGGTCTCCTCTGGATTGCCTGACTGTTTGTCAGTCAACAGATTTACACTGAGGAGATTCTGGATGGTAAATATGAAAAGGTCACATGATCAGTTGTGTTGAGAGATGGGACTGGCCTTCAACCATAGCTGTAATAGTGGATTATAATCCATGTTCTATAACTTCATTCAGTCACACAATGCAGCATTGCTTGTTGCAGACACACCATGGATAAAACCTGCAAGAAATATAAATAATTTCATCCATTGCCCACAGAAGGAATCTAAATCAAAGCACTTTATTTTTGCTATTGATGCCGTAGCTCATCTTGGACCCTCAGGTGTTTCTTTTTTTTCTACCTCTCCACGGATTGCACTTAGAATCTGTTATCCCTCAGCCCCCATACACACTCTTTTTTTTCATTTAAAGTATATATTCTGTAGGTCCTGACTTGGGAGATAAAATGTGTGAAAAGAGAGCTGTAGGATTTGGAGCAGCATGCAGAGGGGAGCAGGCAAAATAGAGAGAGAATATCAGCAGCACTGCCTGCCAGCCTCACTGAGCTGCTAAGCAGGGCTTAACGATGCCCAGGGGGTGGTGTGTGTGTGTGTGTGTGTGTGTGTGAGTGTGTGTGTGTGTGTGTGTGTGTGTGTGTGTGTGTGCGTGTGTGTGTGTGTGTGTCAGTGTGGGGTTTTTTTTTTTGCATGTGCTTTCCTTCTTTATAAGCCCAAAACAAGAGCTCCATGTTTGGGGTCAGATAGAGGCCAGTAGAACTGATACACAGAACTTTATTTGAGGGTTGGTAACTTACTTGAACTTTATTTTAATTTTAGCGAGACGACGGATGGAAGACGCACTTGTTCGATCCATCATACCTGCGTGGAAAGTGCACTTGCGGGGGGTCTCGTGGTCACGTCACAGGAGTGAAACATAGCTGTGTTTTTTTAATGGCATGCCGCCAAACGCAGCCCATTCTTCTACCGACAGCGAGGAATCTCACCGTGAGATCTGAACAGATAATGAGGTACACACTGTCTCCTCGATCACCTCCCGTCTCCACGGTGAACTGTCAACCTGACCGACCAGCAGGAGTTGCCAGTGTATCGGTCTCAGCACGAAGCCTCTCTAATTTATCCCCCATGAACACTGCCATCTTTTTCCGCCTATTTTTTGACTCGTCTTGAAGAGCGCAGGTGTAACTTACAAACGTGAACGACGGTTCCTTTTCATTTAAACGCTCCGGTGGGCCGTGCTACTGAGTCGGCATAGCGGCGCCATGGAAACGGGATGGAAAGGAGAATGAAGCCATCATTCATGTTAGTAATTAGACACATGCTTCTCCCGCTACAAAATGCCTGCCACTGAAAAAGAAAGGTCCTCCATCCTCCTTGGAACACCTCAAATGAGTGGATATTTCCTCTGCTGTGCCACCCACACATTACTCATTCAGGCCCAAAGGGGGCAAAGCAGGGTTCGATTCAACTTGTTTCCAGTTCACTAAACTGTGAATTCAAATGCAAGCTCTGGGCACTGACAGCTGATTTCATGAAATAAATCCACCAAATTAAGAGAAGAAATCGGCACATATGGAAAAATGAGCAGCATGTATTTATAGTTTGGACCCCCACTATGCTGATGGTTCCTGCCTCCAGCGTAGAGAGCATCTAAAGGCTTGTGAGTTACTGCATTTTGGGAAATCCCACAGCAGAGGCCAGCTGGTCAAGCCCCAAAGCTGATTATTTTGGGAATGGGGGTTGGGGGATTCCTCAAATATACTTCTAGGCCCGTCAGAAGGAGGAAGGGTTATTTTAAATATCAGTTTAACATCACTATTTCCCCCAGCATTTACCATTTCATAGAGGAATCCATAACTAACAGAACACATGTGTTGGTTTCCTCTTCATAATTATGGTCAAAAGAATTCATGATAATGATATGATCGCAATATCTATAGAACATTTGTTTTATTTTTGTGTGTGTATATATATTTATTTATATATATATATATATATATATATATATATATATATATATATATATCACTGCAGGTTCATGTAATAACCCAAAAAGTTACAGAAGGACACTTTAAAAAGCTGAGATATTTCAAAATGTATTTTTCATGCCATTTAACACTGGATTTCTACAAACAAAGAATAAGACAAAAGATATGTTGTATCTATTTAAAAGAAGAATGATAGTTGGCAAACGCTGGTAAAGCTGTATCACTCCTTTTGTGCGTCCATGTGTGAAGTGAGATCTTCTCCGTTGGAGGACTGAGTCAGATTTGACTTCCTACTTCTGCAACAGACAAAGGTGTCCTTACTGCCAAAAGCAAGATACTCCCTGCTACAATGTGTGTGTGTGTGTGTGTGTGTGTGTGTGTGTGTGTGTGTGTGTGTGTGTGTGTGTGTGTGTGTGTGTTCCACTGACCCTGCCTGACCTTGCTTTCCCATTCCCTCCCCTACTGTTATGAGTGGGCAGACACAAAATCACAGCTGACTGTTCAGCCCCCAAGGTACCATCACATCTGATTGTACCACCATTGGTTTGGAAAAATACTGTGTGCTGCTGTTGTGTCCTGGAGTGAAGAAAACAAAGCCTTTTCTTTGATGCTAAATACATTTTATATATATATATATATATATATATATATATATATATATATATATATATTCAATGGTTCACATTTGTCTTGCAGAGTTTGTTCTGTATTTACAAGCACTCATAATGTCATAACACTAACCTTAGTGCTACTTTCATCAAAGAAACATTCTCACTCTAAACCCCTTGAATACTGAAAATCAGGGGCTCCAAATTTAAAACTATGCCCCTCTAGGAATCCCTCTATAGCATCGGGTTTGGACGTTCCAGGGACCACAACACAAGTACTCGGTCAGGGCATTAAGTACATAAGGTATCAAAAGAAAGGTAAAATATGTATTTTGGATTGTGGATTTGGTTTCACAGGAGACACAGACAGCAGTCTCCTGGGTGAAAGTCCTGTGTTGGTGTTGGCTGCTCTTTTCCTGTTGGAGGTCATAGGTTGTTGATGTTGAATGTACTTAGGGAAGAAAATACGTTGCTGTTTGGTTTTCAGACCCACATCCTGTATAGGATTCCTCCGTCGTATATACCTACTGCACCTAATCATTCAAATTAGACGATACATCCGACGGGGGGGGGGGGGGGGGGGGGGCTTGAGCTTTTTCTTGCACTTTCCTCCACAAATAGAATAAAGCCGTCGACGCCTCCACGAGAAAACAACAGTTTCTGGCATCCCTGAACCACCTCCACACCCGCTGTCAGCGCTGATCAGACCACTTCATGTCTACAGCACCGCCATAACCATCCCGGCAGTACACCTACAGATACGTGCTTGGCAAGACATGTTTATCTTCTGCTGTAAAAGAGGCAACATTAGAGATTTGGAATGATTTGAAATTGGTGACATAAATCGGAAGATTCTGACGACGTTGGCAGGGAAGGTCGCGGCGGGGTCACCAAGGATCTCAATGTGTGTGTGCTGATTCGTTTGAGTGAGCAATTAATCCATACGTGTGTGCATACATGCCTGTATGCATGTGTGTGTGTGTGAGCGTGGGAGGTGGCAGCAGGGTGAGCCACAGGAATATCACCCAGAATCCCGCGGTTTTCAAAGGCTAATTGCACCTAATTGCACCGTGAAAAATAGGCAGGAAATAAATAGAAAGGCTGAGAGCAAGAAAAACTGGCAGAACGAGAGAAGACGGGGCGACAGGCTCAGAGAGAAAGACAGAATAATAACATGGTGTGCAATTTAAAAAAGAAATGTGTGTGGATGTGAGAAAGTGGAAGAGATTCAGCTCGATGGTGAAAAATAAGAGAAAAGGGAAGATGGAGTAGGAATGGAGATCAAAGCTGCCATTACGGAATCATCAAACATCATCTTACAGTTGTACCATCGCAGATACAAATTAATTGAACGCACTTTGAGGAATCGTGATGACACAACTCTCCTCTGCAGCTTTAATGAGCCTTAAAGGAGATACATCTGTGTTTTACTTCCACACGTTTAACAAGAGAGCAGACAAAGAACGTTCACAGTTACGGTGTGAAGACTTGGCGGATATGTGTGTGTTTGTGCCGAGGCGACGGCTTCAGACAGGCGTGCACCTACAGTGTTCCAAGGGACTTTATTAAAGAGGCCTTTGTGAGCACATTTAACAGGAAACTGTTGCTATTTAGCAGTTTCCATCTGTTCCTGTCGGTCGTCTCAAGCTTTTTCAAACCCAGAATTTCAAAGTGGTTTACCTCGAATAAAAGAATGCCACAGAAAAATAAAGTAGAGGGGAAAAGCTTTAAATGTATTTAAGAATAAATAGGTGTTTACATGAGATGTAATAGCCTGAGGTTTTCCATAAAGCCCACAGCAAACAGTGAAAGGATGAAAAAGAAAACTCTTCCTGGCTGCAGTATGGAAAGAAAATTATGTTTTTGATTATGTCTTTGTGGAGAAGTTCTTCATGGCCACAACTTCTGTGATTTTTCTCTCTGCCTATCACGCTCATTTCTACTATTGTCATCTCTTTCTTGTTATTTATCCCAATAGGGGAGTTCAGCATTCAGACAATGATGCCCCCTGGGATGGAGATGACACTCACCAGGATATTGAGGGATGACTTTTGAGTGAGATACCAACTATTGATTAACTATCAGGCTCCATGTTAAACCCGGTGCTGGATGTGGGAGGTTCATGGGTGGTTCAACGATTCGCGAGGGTTGCTCATCTTGAGAAACCAGTATACTAGATTTAAAGAAAAAACTAAAATCATGCTTTTCTCTTTATTTGTCAGAGCATTTGATTTATTGATTTCTGTCCGGATGCAAAGGGAATTTAAAGAACTTTAAACCAAGGCATTAGTTTGAACTACTTTGGCTCTATTAAATAATCATTACACATTATCATAAATTCACAGTCCCCATAAACTTCTCTCCATAAAGACCTGATTAAGGCAACAATGGTTATAAGTAGCCTGAAACAGCCCTGATGTGTCCTGATGAGAAGGTACGTGGGAAGTAATGACGTCACGTGCTGAAGTGGTAACGAGTGAGGAGGACTGGAACCAGCAGGGGGGGGGATCACCTGTGGAGGTCTCTGTGATTGGAGAGCCTGGCGGTTCACCCCGCCCCCCCTCGGCGCGCTGCCCGCCTCCCCCCTAAACCCGGAGCGAACGCGCTCCTCGCTGGCTTCCTCAACCTCGCAGCCGCAGAACATGAGCTCCTCTTCTCCGCGCGGACGCGTGACGACACAGATGGTTTCACTACGGCATCTCGCTCCGTGCTGACCGAGCCCGCTGTTCTTTAGGACAAAACCTCCCTCCCTCCCCCCCCCCTGTTACCGGTTGTGTGTTTTTTCTTCTTCTTTTTTTGGATGCGCCATGCGATCTCACTGGTGGAGTTGTGGCGTTCGGCTGGTGGCATGGACGTGGGTTTGCAGCCTGGCGTTGCTCGGAGCGTGGTGCATCCCCGCAAATGAAGGTAAATCACGCGCACAGGTGCACGAGGTGGCTTTTAATTGGCACTGACAGGTGTGACAGACCGGTTAAAGGTCCGTCTCCGGCGCTCCAGACCGTCGGTCCCCCTCCAGTCCGGCACGTCCGATGTCGTCCGACCGAAAAGGAGGTCGCCTGTGAGATGAATTCGATGAGATGATGTTTAAACGGCAGCTGCGTCCCATAAAGTCTGTGATGACTGTGTGTTGGAAACGGTAAAAGCTGCGCTATACGGGACCCTGGATCAGAGCATGCGTCTCTCCAGATAGTCGCTCCTTGGAGGACTTGTCAGCGCCACCAAGACGCACCGTGCGCTGCGAGATTCCCTAAAACACCCCAAACACCGTCCTGTGCAGCTCAGACCGAGTTGACATGTCTGTTTTTTTATAAAAAATAAATGTAAAAAAGTCTGAATTTACGAGAGAAATTAATTTGCAATCTTTTATAATAATGGGAACTTTTGAGTTTTGCGATATTTCTCCCCGTCCCTCCTTTTGAAGGTTGGGGGGCTTAGTCTAGTCTGACATCATGTCTTTAAGGTGAAGATTGGATCATTTGAACCCCCGAGTTCAGCAGTTTGACTTGGCTCCGTTTGGCGCAGTTGTTTCCGCGCGCAGTGCAAAGTGTTAATAAATCACATTTCTCTCCTGCACCTCCAGTCCTGCTAAATATAAACATGTGTTTTTTTAACAAAAAGGGGAAAACAGCACACTGTATGAAAAAGTGCGTCAATTATTGTTCCCACGCTATTGTCCGCACCCCGAGCAGCGTTTTAATAGCTCAGATGAATGCCATTGTCTGGCCATGAGACAGCGTTATCCGGGAAAGAGGAGGCATTCATCAACCTGCTTATTCTTCACATGGCAGATTTATTTGGTCAAGTTTAGATTCACAAAAGTGCTTCCTGATGTGTGACCATGGGGGCACCCAGGGGTCCCGCAGGGCATCCTTCGGCACCCTGCAGTATAGTTAAAGCTCTTTGTCCTCTGAATTACTATCCGAGGGTTTCTGCTTCAGGATGTAAAGTCCAGGTTGGCACAAACTGGCATACAAGTTTCCCAGCAGAGTGAAAAGTTCACAGAAATCACTTAAAAGTATTATTTGACTGAAAGCAATTAGTTGTGAGGTTTGTAGTCTGTAACCTGCAGTTTAAAATACTTTAATGGCTGTCTTCTTAAAGCCAAGCTGCAGGCTGTGTGAGGGAATCAAATGGCTCATAAGTTTGAGTTTTAACCTCGGTGACTGAAAGTCCTCAAAAAAACACGTCCTCCAGCGATCTCTCGCATCATCTTAAAATGAGTCAGACGTTCGTCGTTGTGGTCTTAAGTCATCATATCCTTTGTTTTCCTCTGCGACAACAGTTTGGTTTTCTGTGAGAGCTTTCTGTCAAATCTGAGTGGAAAAACCACAAAAATCCATCGATGGACAACTCATGAAGCCCAAAATCAAAACAGCAGCTATAAATGTGATAATAAATGTTGAATCCTTGGAGGCCTTTGGCAACGTACCCATCTCATTTGAGGAATGAATGTTTAACATCCCATGCTGATGTTTTTAATCTGTCCTGACATCCAACTGTTTTTTTTTCACAATGGAGTTCACCTTCCATTTGCTTGTGTGTGCTAGAGGTGTGAAACGCCTGAAAAGGCAAAACCCCCGATGCCTCCCTAATCACCATTTAGCCGTGAGGACAGTTCTGCTGCTGCTGAGGAAACCTGTTCACACCGTGCCACCTTGATTCATATCCTCTCTCCAGGCGGATCCATTCTTCTTTGATAATTGATCATTTGATAATCTTTCTGAGAACACGTCGAAGCTCAGCCAGATGCCTCACATCTGTTTCTAGAGGTTCTCGCTGTGTTTGATTCATTATGAGTTCAGACTAATGGAGGGTGTGTGTGGGCCGACACTGGAGGGAGTTTAAAACCCATCACTTTGCTTTTTTGGGTTGGTAATGGCGTCGCTGAAATGAGGGCTGCACATTTTGGTTAATTACAGCAAATGGCTTGGAAGAAGTGCACGTTTGCCCCCTTTTTTTTTGCCTGCAGTACTTTTTAGTCGGTTACTTTTTATTATTCAAAACATCTCACATGGGATTTTAAAGACAGTCGTAGGTAACACATATTCTACACCAAAAGATTCTTTTCCTTTTATCTTTTTGAGGAACAATCTATAGGTGTTTCCCAGTAAAAAAAATAATATATATAAAAATATATATATATATATATGTGTGTGTGTGTGTGTGTGTGTGTGTGTGTGTGTGTGTGTGGTAAATAGCAGCCTTGGCGCTCTCAGACCTCCAGTTATGAATTCAAAGAGAATTGTATCCGTATATTCCAACCATGTTGAAATATTTACAGCATCCTTGGCAATAATGTCACCGCACGACTTGAACTCACTTCGACCATTCACTGCCGATGACTTTTAACAAGTTGTGTAGATCATTGTCATGGTTGGATCCTTAGAGAGAGAGAGGGAGAGAGTAAAGGAGGTAACGTATCCCTTATGATCTAGTTCAGCATCACTTATCTCTTCTTTATGGCCTAATTAGTTGTCTAATCGCCTCCTAAGGACATCTTTTATTATTCTCTGCAGAGCAGCAGAGACAGTAAGACTAGTGTAGTGTGTGTGAGTGTGTGTGTGAGTGCGTTTCGGTTAGTGAACGAGCCTCCGCCTCATATTGAGTTGTGCTCGCTCCACCTTTCCTCTGCGGGCGTCTCTCCTTTTGTTGACGCCGGGCCGCGTCGATCAGACGATCGGCTCTCTTGTCATGAAGTTTATCACACTAAATATCACGCTCCGCTCTGAGACATAGATGGGATTTATGAGATTAAACCTTTGGACGATTGATCGGCTCTCTTGCATCACAAAGAGATCTTGAAGGGAGAAAAAGAGAGAAAAAAGTCCCGTGGAGCCCAGTTTCCTCTAATGAGCACTCCCACATCATTTAAATTGACATATCAAATATTACAAATTTCAGCTGTGTGATCGGTGTGAAATCCATGTCATTAGTAGGGTGTCTCTGCTAGAAATGTGCATAGCTGGTCATGTAAAATGGGAGTGAGGATATATTGTGATTTAAAGCATGTAAAAGGTTAAAAAGACACTTAAACAGTGACTTTCCAAGGGTTTATCTGAGAGGGGGATATCCGACCGTTGGCAACATAAACTACTTTGCTTCTATTAGCGGTTTGCCAACATGTCGAGCTCTTAATCTGCTCGGAGATCGAGAGGAGCAGCTTGACAACGGAGCGCCCGCTTGGACTTTCTCTTTCTTCATTGTTTGAGTACAGGCTGGGCCGGATACACATCGAGCCAAACGTTATCGCACATGAGATAATGAAAAACTGAACTCTGGCCTGACAAAATGTTACATGGTGGCACATTTAATACAGAGCAGTGGGGAGATAATAGAGAAGTCAGGGGGCTACAGACTAACAAGAGGAGATGGCCACACAGAACGGCTGAGCAAGGAGGATTTAATGGAGCAGGTTCAGCAGCAGGTCTTGGTCCACAAGCACAAAAGTATTAAAAATAAATAGAAAAAAAGCCACTTGTCTTGGCACGACACTGCAGGTCGGCCCAAGTGTTACGTCGACTCAAAGTGACATTGAAGCCACTTTGCACTAAATTCCTTTTCAAAGTGTGAGATAGGAATAAAAGGGGTGATTAGCTTGTTGATTGAGAGAGAGACGCACACATGCAGGGAATAGATTAGAAATGACAGGACCTAAGATCTGTTCTCAGGACAGCCAGAGTTCCTTTTCAGGATCGTGTGAACTCACATTGGAAGCGACACAGCCGTTAGTCTTTATGATGCACCTGGAATTCACCTTCATAAGATCAATGCCTTTTAATGATTGTACATGTTTTCGTATTGGTCATATTAATGGATGCAAAACCAAAATGACCAAAGAAGATTCTGAATGCCCGTCTGAAAGCTGAAGTCGATGTTTCAGTCTTTCTTTGTTGAACTTGATTGGTTGTTTGTCTATACTTCAGACTGTATTTTCTGTGTTTAACAGTGAACCTGCTGGATTCCCGCTCCGTGATGGGAGACCTGGGATGGGTGGCCTATCCTAAGAATGGGGTGAGTATCCACATTGTGAAGATATTTAATTGGTTGATTTTGCAGAATTGAGAATGAAATTTGACAGATGTCATTTTGAGTGTCACTGTTTCCTGATCGGTTGTCTTTTTCTTGAGGAGAGGCATACAGATGTGTGGATTTTAAATATCTTGGTAGTCCTGCAGCGTTCAGCATTGATGCTTTTTGTGTCGGACACAAGGCAGCTGTGATGTCCTTATTTCACAATGAAGTACAGGCTCTTCATTTGTTGTTTCTTTATCAAGGTTACAGGTCATTTTATTTCCGAGAGCGCTCAGTTCATTATCGGGGTCAATTGAATTCATGAATAAGAATCTGAAAGTCACCACGGAATATTTTATTCTCCAGCCAGAACTTGAGATTCTATTACCAAGTATTCCCACGGTGAAGGCTAATTAGAGAATGACTTACTAGAGTTGGAAAATAGTTATTTTGTGGTATTTTATAGCGTGTTTTTTATTTTGGACTTTCAGCACTACCTCATGAGACGGTAGTTGACGGCTGAATCTGCCACCTTTCTTTGGGAAAAATGAAATTCCCTGATCTCTGGGGGATTGGTAGTGCTGCGGTGGGTTTAATCAGGAATTAATTTGTGCGTCCATTTGATCCGCGCGGATAATCTCTCAAATAGTAACGGCTCCTGTTGGCAAATATGCAACCCAATAGTGCTGACTGCGGCGTTTTGTCGGCTCCGGGTATTGAAGTCCCAGCCCACCGTGGCTGTGTGCAGATGGGAGAGATAGTGCTGACAAAAGCAGCCGTACGCGCAGTCATATTAATGAAGATGTGATGACGCCGTGCGGCTCCCACAATGCAACTGCATAAATAAGTGCGTTCGAGGGGGGGGCGATCGGATGTAGAGGAGAGGAAACGACGGGCTGAGGATCTCCTAAAGGAACGTCCGCTTCTCATTTATTCAGCAAAAGTTTGAGGAGATTTAAAATGCATTTGTTTATCTATTAAACTCGTCTGACGCCGAAATGACAAACATGCCTGACAGAATATACAGTCGATGTCCTGTTTTAAATGACGGGGGTTATCGCCGTCGGCCATTGTTATTCCTATCATGTTCAGCACATGTATGACAGGAGGCAATCTGAAGCATATACACACACACACACACACACACACACACACACACACACACACACACACACACACACACACACACACACACACACTCACACTCACACTCTCTCTCTCTCTCACTCACACACACACACACACACACACACACACACACACACACACACACACTCACTCAGCAATCTTCCGTGGCTAAATAAGATGTCGAGGAGGTACGGAGGTTGTTTTTTAGTCCCTTGTTCCAGATGGTTTGTTTCATCCCTCGTTTTCTCCTCCTCTACCTCCCTCCATCCCCATCATCCTCGCTCCCCTCAGCTCTCTCTCCTCCCCTCGTCCCTGAACATGAATTTTACTCCTTTTCCCCATTTTCTTTTCATTCTTTTCTTTCCTCTCCCAGAAGCTTCAACATGCTTTTGAAAAGTTTGTGAAACAGGCATTGAAGCAAAAAAAAGGAGATGGGAGTAAAATCAGACATTTGAAAAATGTGATGGATGACCTTGAAATGTTCTGAAACATTTAAATGAACAGCGTGACGACGAGGACGTCGACTTTGGATTGTATAAACACCAATCTTTTGGTTTAAGAGCTTAAGTTGTCACGATGATGAGCTCAGAGCTGAGGCTTCCTTTCTTCCTCATACAAAGCCGCAGCCACAGGAAGCACAATATAAACTACACAATATAAATTATAAAGGCATTAAGAGGTGCCCTTTTTAAAAAACAATCTATTTCAGAAGTCTGTCTTGACGTTCCAGTGAGAGAGAAGTTGGAAGAAACGAGACCTGACCTCCAGAATAAGTCTTGTTGGAATAGGAGTCCCTGTGGACAGTAAGAAGGAGGAGGTGAAGAAGCCAGAGAGAAATAGTGTTCAGAGTCAAATTAAATCAAATAACTGCTTGAGAATAGTAGATAAATATTGTTGGACATTATTCATAAGTCATCTTGCTGATTCAGGAGCAGAAAGGATTATTAAGAAGAGCCGCCCAAGTCCAAGAAAGTTATTGAGCTATAGATAGAAGACACTGAGATGGTACTTTAGATTCTCATCGTTTTCACATCCTTAGCATTAATATTAATATAGCATTGGACCAAAAACAAATAGATGGAAATGAAGACGAGGAATAAAAAACAAAACATGGAGGAATGCTGGTCCATCGTTGGTCGTCGTCTGATACCTCCACGACTTCCTGTTCCCGTTGCATTGGAGTAGAGCTTGCTCATAGGTTGGGTCGGCTGCTCCTAGAATAAGAAGTGATTCTAGGTTAGACTTGGATAATTAAAGGAAGACTAGAGGACACGTAGAGGAGAAAAGATGATGATAGACATGAAAGGCAGAGGAATGAGGCACAACAAGAGGGATGTTGGAGGGAGTTAGATGGAGGCAGGAATAGAGAGGGGATGGGATGGGGGGGGTCTTTGTATGGATAAAGAGTGGGAGAGGGACTGTTCTGTCACAGTGCCATGACGGTCAGCGGTAATGGGCGGTAATAATAAGTTGGAGACAGCTTTATAGACTTGGAGCCGGGAGGGCACTCAGCACAGCCACAGGGGGTCTGCTGACGGATGGGACTCTCTCTCACACACACACACACACACACACACACACACACACACACACACACACACACACGATGGTCAACAAAACAAACACACACTAATGAGGAGCTGGAAGGGATGCCTATGGGGACGGTCCAGCGGAGAGGAGGCGATGCTCAGGTGGAAAGAGAGGCGAGGGCTGATATTAGGAAGCTCTGATTATTATTATTGAAGCTCAAATGGCACGTTGTCCATGTCGCTCAAAGCTTTGAAAAAAACACACCAGAAATTAAAAAACACCATCCTTCAATCATTCAATATCTCTGCCATCACAATTGTATGTATTTATCTGTATTTATTTCTAATAGTAGCTGCCCAGAAAAATAAATATTCTGAGATTGAAAGAAACTACAAGAATCTTAAAAAACAGAACAAACGTTAACAGATAAAGTGTCTTTGTGGCTAAATGCCATTGAGGGAAAACATATTTTTCTTGGAATAATGGGTGAACTGGCCCTTTAAAAAGAGTTTGTGTGAAAGTGAGGTGGCCTTACTGAAGATTTCAATATCCCATTTATATATATTTTTTAACTGGATGATGAATTGTACTACAGAAAAGAGCCCAGAAGGCCAAGCAGAACTAGATCTGCTGTAAAATGAAACACACAAGCAGTTGGTAGGTTTTTAAAAGTGCTTTTGGTTTTAGTGGCACACATTAGTCTGGGTGGTCCTGACCCCACATTGTTAGTGTGTCGCTCTCTGCACCGAGCTTTGTGTGTGACCCCGGAGGGCCCTGACCCACCTAATACCATGTACAATAGATTTAAAGATCCCATGTAATAAGCACTAGCAACTAGGCTCATTCCTGGAAAACCTCCGCTCAAACTCTTCACACTTGAGAAGTTCTTGCCTCGCTTCACAAGGAAATGCAAGTTTCTGGTGAAAGCCGAGTTATGAAAGCCCTGCTAACTGTTTCACTGCTGCGTTTTCATACTTGTAAATGACTTCTGTTGGATGACTCATTTTGAAAGAGTTGGCTTAAGTAAGTGTCAATTTCCATCAGTAACCAAGCAGCGAGAGTGGGAGGGTTTCCAGTGGTAACAATGGCAACCACACTTTGTTCACGGATACTGAACCCGTTTGGTTCCAGGCAAAACTGGAGAAGGTCGCCTGGTAAACTCCTGGTGTGTGTGTGTGTGTGTGTGTGTGTGTGTGTGTGTGTGTGTGTGTGTGTGTGTGTGTGTGTGTGTGTGTGTGTGTGTGTGTGTGTGTGTGTGTGTGTGTGTGTGTGTGTGTGTGTGTGTGTGTGTGTGTGTGTGTGTGTGTGTGTGTGTGTGTGTGTGTGTGTGTGTGTGTGTGTGTGTGTGTGTGTGTGTGTGTGTGTGTGTGTGTGTATATGTGTGTGTGTTAAGCTGTGTAAAGCCCGGAGCAGGCTGGTGGATCTGTGTGATCTAACCAGTAAGAGGCTTAATGTCTGCACTGGGACTGACTGGGCTGGACTCTGTGAGAGACTGGGATTCGGTCACACACACACCAGCAACCACAGATCTGCCTGAGCATCTACAGTATACTTGTGAGGACCCTCGTTATCATAAGGCTTTTACTCTCAACCCACGCTACGTCTACTCTAAGTGTCAAACTTCAGATCGGTTCATCGGTTTGGACGTTACCGGTGCTACTGGGCTCCCATAATGGCTGATGGTTTTACAGCAGCCACCAGTCATGGAGGCACCATACCAGTGGTTCATTTAGATTGATTATTTTTGTATTCCTTCGGGGGAGGAGGAGCCTATTTGTCGATTTATCGATCATCAGCTTTTTCAAACGGTTCATTGTTATATCAACCTTTTTAAAAACCTCTAGTTAAAATGTCCTCAATCTGGAGGTCTAAAGATGCACTAACGCACAGTGTAATATCAACCCGGAGGTATGAGCATTTAACAGCACACATGATGTTCAGTTACACTCGACAGTGTCTTCATTCATCCACAAACGGTTGAGAACGATAATACCCGGGAAGAACGGCAGACTAAAGCAGAGAGGGATGAAACGGGAGGGATGGAGAACAAGACGGAGAGAAAAGACAAAGACGGAAAATGCAGCTGCTTCAGCAAGGATTGATTAATTTGGGCTATTAAGCTATAACACCAGATCATAGTCTGGTCCCTCTGGCCATATTACGGTGACATGATAAAGCGCCTGTATTAACCATGGGAGAATGCTAGTGATGCAGATAATAGCCACGTCCCAGGAGACCTGCAGAGGGAATTAATGCTGCTGTCTCACACACACGCACACACGCACACACACACACACACACACACACACACACACACACACACACACACACACACACACACACACAATCACACACACACTAACACGCTTTATGGAGGTATGGCTATGCAATACACACAGATCAACACACAAGTGTGCTTCTTTTTTTTCCACTAACAAGAAATGCTAAATGCATATTAACCCTCACACAGACTCCTTTTCTTTCTGTTGCGATCGGAGGAAATGAGGAGGAAGGAATGAGGATTATTCTGCTATCTACAAACACACACACACACACACACACACACACACACACACACACACACACACACACACACACACACACCCATAGCCCATTCTTACATGATTTCCACGGTTCTAAATTCTCTGGACATCTGGGTATCCTTCAAAATAAGCTGATACTAGAGTCAGGGTAGAGAAAATCAAATATCACAATATTTTTGACCGTCATTATTGATATTGCATTTACACTGTAGGGTTGACCTTTTGGTGTTTTTACAAAATACTCACACAATGACATTTGATGAATAATCATCAGATATGTGAAAAGTCTGAAGAACTTTGTCTCAAACAGAGAACTGTTGGCAAAATAATGATTAAAATCTGAAATGATCAGATCATAGAATGTAAAGACGAATACCAATCCTTGAGTTATTGTCAGAACTCTTCATTTAAATTCATGGTCAAGGCTCAAATATATAACATTATCCAATGTTTTGCAACAATTTAAAGTCCAAATCATCAATAAATGTTTGTGTATTTGATATTATTTCTTCTTTTCTACCCATCTCCTCACGACCCCTGACATTGACCTTCTGACCTTTAGGAATAGGCCTGACTAAACTAAGTGCATACAAAGTAGGTCAAAGCAGCTTATAATAATGTATCCATCACAGAGGACAATTTATTGTAGAATGAATACGCTTTAAGTTGCAACATTTGTCCTTGAGTCGGATTTAGAATGCAGGATTTTTTGTTCTCGTGGATTATTTTCATTCTGTTGTGTTGGTACTTTTCCTGTCTTATATTCCCCCTCTTTTGTTCTCCGTCTCAGTGGGAGGAGATCGGCGAGGTAGACGAGGACTACGCTCCCATCCACACCTACCAGGTGTGCCGCGTCATGGAGCAGAACCAGAACAACTGGCTCCACACCAACTGGATCCTGACCGAGGGCGCCCAGCGGGTCTTCATCGAGCTCAAGTTCACCCTGAGGGACTGCAACAGCCTGCCTGGCGGCGTCGGCACCTGCAAGGAGACCTTTAACATGTATTACTACGAGACGGACGGCGGCGAGGAGGAAATGGAGGACGGCGAGATGAGAGACGGAACGGGGATGACGGAGGAGGAAGACAGGGCGATGAAGGAGAGCCGATACAGCAAAATCGACACCATAGCGGCCGACGAGAGCTTCACCGAGCTGGACCTGGGGGACCGCGTGATGAAACTCAACACTGAGGTCCGCGATTTAGGCCCTTTGACCCAGAAGGGCGTCTACCTGGCCTTTCAGGATTTGGGCGCCTGCATTGCTCTGGTGTCGGTCCGCGTTTTCTACAAGCGCTGCCCGCTTCTGGTGAAGAGTCTGGCCGAGTTCCGCGACACCATCCCGGGCTCGGAGGCCTCGCAGCTGGTGGAGGTCGTGGGCCGCTGCGTCAATAACTCCTTGCCTTTATACGAGCCTCCCAGGATGCACTGCAGCACAGAGGGGGAGTGGCTAGTGCCGATCGGGAAGTGCGTTTGCCAGCCGGGATTTGAGGAAATCAACGGATCCTGTCAAGGTAAGAGGGGACTGTTTTCGTGAATTCAAATAAAAAAAATGTCAGCATTAATATTGATAATCAGTCTTTTTTCAGTCATTTATCAACAAAAGTGACGACAGATTCTTAAAAATGTCACACGTTTGGTGTTTTTAGGTCGGTGCGTGTTTGCTTTGGGTTGCATCCTAATCCTGTAGCCACACACGTTTGTTTTCAGCGCTGTGTGCTCGAGTGTGTGTGTGTGTGTGTGTGTGTGTGTGCACAGAACGGTTTTATTATTTTACCGAGAGTGTTTTCTCGCTGTGCACCGGCGTGTGTTTCTCACTAGCTTAGTGGAGGGTATTCCCCCGAGCCCCGCAGCACTTTGCTGCTCTCATACAGCCGCTGTTCTGCTCCGACTCGAGCGCCAAACATCCCCACCGCCGACCTTAACTGCCATTTCCACGGGCACCCAGCGCCTCTCTATTTCCCTCTCCTTCACTCCTCTCCAATCTTCCCTCTGTGCTGTCTTTTAAATTACTCAATTTTCAGACCTGCACACTACAACCCCCACTCGTGCGACCGGGAGCGGGGCCTGTGCGGCGTGGCGTAATGCCAGAAAGAATCCCAGCGAACGGCTGTTACGGTGAAGCTGTCGGGGGATGGAACATTGAAATGTGTCATTATTTGGTCGCTCTCGAGTGTTTCATGTCTACCGATCGAGTGTCGTCTCGAGCGATGAACTAAAAGATTGGTCTCGAACGCTACAACTCTGATGGCCAACTTTATAACGGTACAGAGATTTACTTTCAGTTCTTCTCGTCTGATTTGTACGCACGTGTTGTATGAGCGAAGTATATGTGCGGTGTAATAAATCTGATTTATATAAGCTCTATTAGACGAAACAATTCCTCGTCTCCAGAAAACAGGGATGCTGCTTTATAGCTTAAAATCATGTCCAATTAGCCATAGAATATGTTTGAATACAACACTATTATATCCCCGTGCTATAAAGCCTGTATTGGTTGCGTGGCAGCAGTGCTCTCAGGCAGCACTTCACAAATCAGATTTTCCATCGAATTCATCACACAGAAGTAACTCCTCTCAGAACCAGCTCTCTCCTTATCCATGGGTTCGTTATAATCAAATGATGAAACATCCAAGCATGTGTAATAAAGTGTGCGCCATCTCTCAACCTAACTTCATCAGACATGGAGTCTCTGTGGGTAGATCATTAGGACAGAGCTGCCAGTGTGCCGATGGCCTGCCTGGAGTCACGCTGCCACAGAAACGTGACTGACGAGGCACAAAGAGCAGAATTCTGCTGTTTTTATATGTGCAGCACTGCGTTTACCAGGTTGTAGCCATCAGGGTTAAAATACATGGTTTGGGTTTAAAACGAGTATTTGTGTCGTAGGATCTTTAACTTGTTTCAGTGGGACATGGACACTGGCCTCCAGGGTGAACGTCCTGAGTGTGTTTGACCCATCCATCACCATGACCACCACTACAAGCTTAATATGTTGCTCTTTATACCCGACTTCCTTATGTCCTCCCATTAACTACAGCCACATGGAGCCTCATAGTTTGACATGTAGACGGTCCAAGCTGCGTATTTAACCGGGCTGGATATTCATGTCTACCTCAGTTTGAATTGTGGTTTTGGAGATGCTTTAATACGTCATCTAGACCAACCATCGGGTTCGACTTTGTGTTTGTCCAATAGCTTAGATTATGAATGGCATTACATTGTGTCTGTAAACTTCACACAGCCGCTAATGGACACTTAGTCTTGTTAATCTCTGCCAAACATTTTGGTTTTGGAAAGTTTTGAAATGTGTGATGTAGAAGCACTGCAAACTGTGAAGTAAAGCCCTGAATTCGACTTTGTTTTGACGGGGTGGATAGAAACAGTTTATTAGAGTTTATATTTAGTATATTTTCCCTTTTTGAAAGCGTATCATCATACTCTGGATATGCATGAGTCACAACCCGAAACCATCATGGAGGAAACCATTTGTCCATTTGAACTTTCTAGTGGGCAGATCATTCTAAATCATATCATTCATACGGTTCAAAAGCCTATAAAGCTAGTTGGAAATGTGTTTCCACTTTCCCATAGAAAATACTACGAGTGTGATAGAGAAGTGGTTTGTGTCTGAATGGAGCTGCCGTGGGCCGCAGCGAAGATTAAAACAGCATTTTTGTTTCATGGGACATCAATAAAAAAAATTGAAAAAGCCACAACTGAGTCTTTTCTGCTGCAGACGGAGCTTTAAAGAGACGGGGGGAAAGTGCCGTTCACTTTGTCCCCCTGTTCTCTAAGAGGCGTGAGTGTTATTTTGATGACACTGATTAAAACTCGACCCCGCCACCACGTATCGCCTCGTAGCCTGTTTTCACCAGCTTTAAGGCGGCAGAAAGGATGAACTGATTTTTCATTTTTAATGAGTTTTGCGTTGGAGATGAAGCTGTGCGATATGCAAATGTGATCCATTGGTCAAATGTTTTTGAGTAAAATGCGTATCCGGCTTTCTTCTTGTTTTGTCCATGCGTACAGTGGAAGGAAGTAAACAAACTCAGGAGTAAGCTGTCACGGTGGCAATTAATGAAGTGACGAGATAATTTTGCATGCAGATGAGACCGACGGCCTTTGAAAGTGTCTACAGAGAGAAACATGGCGGGATGGCCTCCCTCTGCTTGGGAACCATATGCTTCAACCAAACACTTTTTCATGTGCGTTTCACTCACATTGCAGTATTAAGTGTTTGGGTTGTGTTTGAAGGAGCGCCTGGACTCCATACTGCGAGGCGTTATGTTTTATTCAGCCTCTTTCAGGGTGGTTGCTGGTCGCCTATTCAGATGTGAAAGTTTTACGGATCTGGATTTGAGTTCATTTGACTCTATATTATCCGTTTTGAGCTCTCAGTGAATGTGAGATGTAGAGCCGTTTTTTAAAAAGCAAAGCGAAGCTTTTTTTTATTTTATAGTATGTTCAGCTGTTTCAGTGAGTGGTTTGAGCATGTTTTGTCTCCCTCTGTGAATCAGTGGGTTGCGGGTCAGTACAGTACAATGTGTGTGGGTCCTGTCTGTATCGGCTGCATGTGCTGCCTAGTGGAGCGTGATTTAATGCAGCCTTTGTGAATGTAGGACAGAACTCGTTACGGACGCCTCTTTCTCCCCCCTCTTTGTCTTTTTTTTTCTCACATCACTAATTCTTTGTCTCCTTCATTTGCTTTCTGTCTACACCTCACTTTTCTTTACTTCTAAATTTTTATCTCTGCCTATTATTTATGGTCTCTCCATCATTCCCCCCCTTTCTCCTCCTCTTTATTGCTGCCACCTACATCAGCACTATTCTGTCTTTTACACGTTTTTTTTATTTAACAGTGTGGCATCTGACAAATCTCTGTGTATCTACAAATCTGTCCGTCAACGGTCTAATCTCCCTCCTCTTTCTCTCTGTATTTATGGAAAAAAAGCATAAAGCCACAATCCACCAGCACCATATAAGGGGTTTCCATAGTGGGAAAACACCGAAGACATACCATTGTTATTGTACAATAACGTGTGTGTTGTTGCTTTGTTCAGCTCTTGTCCAGCCTCTGTGTTTCATATGACATCATAGGATTTAAAAGATCATCATTTTCCAAAGTATTTCCTCATTTTTACATATCAGCATAGCGAATAAATACACGTGCGGTGATCCTGTCTCGTTGTACCAGAGATGTACGATATTGTGTCGGATGACATCTCGATATATTGTATGTGGTGCTGTGATATGTGGGCACAACTTTCGCTGGGATAATTGGTGATAGCCTGCAGCACCGTCAGCCCAGCGAGACCGGAGAGAGGGGAGGGTGGAGGAGGGGAGTGCACCATTGGTAGATGGATGGAGAGACAGACGGGGGGGATTAACGGAGAGGAGAAGTGATGGCAAAACAAGAGGACACAAGATAAATTGAAGGTTTCTCACCGCGGGGTGTGAGGGCAGAGAGATGAATGAGTGTTGTTCCAGTGGTGATTGCGATGGAAGAAGGATAACCGAGGGTAGAAGTGGGCAGATGGATGAGGAGATAGATGAGAAGGAGAGGGGGGGGGGGCTGTAGATTGAGTTCAGCCTCGCAGATGTGATTCAGGGCTGAATGGACAGTAGAAGGAATGTGGGGATAATGGCTGAAGGGAACAGTTGAGTAATGTTTGAATTGCGTGTTGGGCTCTTGGAATGTGCGCTGAATATTGAGATCATATTCAGGATGTGACATTTACAGGGAAACCTAGATGATTTTGTTTCTCTGAGCAGTTAAGAAAAGAATGTTTTGTGGTCTTCTTGGCTGCCAGGACTGTATTCATCCCTCTGGAGTTGGCTTCTCCGTTTATCCACCAGTAAGATATCAAATCCAAACCATACAAAAGGGTTGTGGCTGGATGGTGACATAAGGGCTGGAGCCAACGTAGGAATATTGGAATAAGGGATAAATTGGATGTTAGGAAGATGGAATACCAGCTGAACGCCACGTTGGGAAGATGAAATAAAAGGTTGAATGGAATCCCGAGATTGACTGCTTTGTGATGTTCGGATATTCTGGCTTCACTGAAGTGACAGAAGAAAAGACTGGAAGGTATAAGACGGGCAGCGAAGTCCGGGGGGGGAGTAGGACGGGAAGATGGGGGAGGGTAGGAAGAGGAAAAAGGGATGACTGAAGATGAGGGATGCAAATTAAAACCGAAGACGACTGATAGTATCATCAATTAAATGAATTGTATGGGATGATAAACTGCCGCTCACTGGTGGAATCATAAAAACCACGGAGCTCCAAGCACGTCGTCTTAAAGTGTGTCGTGGGGAAGAGCTGGATTTCCCCTGACATTACTTTGTTTCGGTGTCGGGGCTCCCCCGGCGTTCCTCCATGTTTGCCTGCCTGTCAGACGTCACCGCAGCATTATGTCAAACTCGATCTGGTCACGGTGGCGGCGCCGGCATCAGAAACGATTTCCACCGACGTGGTAACGCGAGGAAGCTTTCTGCCTTCTCCCTCCGGGGAATTATGGGATAGAGAACGAGCGGCTCAGACTCGCAGGCTTGTGTTTGATGGTGACAAGGGTATTACAGTCACTTGCATAACGCAGAGATACGCAGCATCTGCCATTTCAGTGTGATTAGACACGTGCTGATACGGACTTTCCTCCTCGCTCAGGGATACTTCACTTCCAGTACTTTTTAGTCGGTTCATTCATTCGTTTTTATTATTCCAAACATCTCACTTGGGATTTTAAAGACAGTCGTTGGTAACACACATTCAATAGATTATTTTACCCTTTTGAGGAACATTAGGTGTTTTTTTCTATATTCTATATTCTTCCCATTTCATTGTCATTTTAACAGCTGTGTGTGTGTGTGTGTGTGTGTGTGTGTGTGTGTGTGTGTGTGTGTGTGTGTGTGTGTGTGTGTGTGTGTGTGTGTGTGTGTGTGTGTGTGTGTGTGTGTGTGTGTGTGTGTTGAATTTAATCATCCTTACTCATCCCTGCATCTCGTGAGACACAACAAAGTGATGAATGATGGCGCAAATAAATAAATAAATAAAAATCCCCAAGTGGCAGGAAGCCTTTTTGAATGCATCATCTTCTGAAATATGAATCGACTGGTTTTGTTGCATAAAGAGCTGCCATTCATCGTTTCCAGCTTCTGTTCAACTGGAAGCTCTTACTGGCTTCTTTCACCACTCCCTCCCTCTCCCTCTCTCTCCCCTCCCATCTTCCTCCCTCTCCCTCTCCCTCTCTCTCCCCTCCCATCTTCCTCCCCCTCTCCATCATCCCGTCATCTCAACGTGGTGACGCTGTCATGACAACTAAAGTGCTTCCTGAGTGCTTGTTGGGTAAACTGACTTTCCCAGAAGTGCTCCCTCCCTTTTACCCCCCCCCCCTCCCCCCAACCCGCTAACATGCACACACATTCACGTTTCTTTATACCTGTGAGGACCCCAATTGACACAGTACATTGCCTATGCTAGCCTCACCGCTAAAACCAAGTCTAAACCCTCAAACGCCTCCTTTGAAGAAATGTGGGCCAACCACGATGTCCTCACAAAGATGCAAGAACTCGTATGCACGCACACACACACTCCTGCAGTTTGTGAAATATTAATAAAATGCTTCATTCAGCAGAGCCGGCTTCTTTCCATGAAAGCCCGGTCGTCTCCGGAGGCCCAGTCCAGCGGTGGCTTGTAGGACTGGTTTGACTGGTGGTTATGGACACTTTTGATGCATTTGGGTCAGAAGACGAGTTTCACAAATCATACAGAACAATTACACTTTTACGGTTGCATATTTGTGGGTTGTTTTTTTCCTTGCACCCTCTAGAAGTCTGGATAGAGGTGATGTGGAGTTGAATTGCTCACTTTAATCCTTTAAACAGCACTTACTGGCTCTCAGACTCCTATGTTGTGCTTTGCTGTTTGGGGGAAACTTTGGAGGAATATATATAATATATATACAGCCACTGTAAAAGATGATGCTGTACATAATGTACATGCTGTAAAAAAAAAATGTAACGCAAAACCTGCAAATGTCTCTAAATGACCCGATCATTACTTGTAACATCTGGCTAGGTGGTACTTGCAAACATCATATAACACTGTAAAAAAAAAAAATCACAACCAATTTTGCACACGTAGGTCTGACCCGGCGACCCCCCCCCCCCCCCCTCCATCACATGTCTCCTGAGTGTTGTAATGGCACTGGGATCCTGACCCTTGTACACTAATCTGTGGCTGCTTGCAATTTGTGTTTTGCAGGTGTAGTCCACACATTCATCAAGCAAAGTGAAAATGCTGATATGGCAATAGCATATGTCGCCTGATGTCATTGTTATTCAGCAACGCTTGACACTTGATTTAACATGGTGATGCATTGCTAATTTAAACCCGGCTAGAGTTTAAATGGGGCAATGCATTGATTTATGTTGGAAAGCCATTGTGACCCGCTAGACCTCTCTTGTGGCCTGAGAATAAACGGGGGTCGAACAATGGTCTCCTCCGCCACCCATCGGACAGGAAGAGCCCATTGACTTGCTTGTATATTGTTTTGGTATTATCATCCGTCTTTGTTTGTGTTCACACACAGCATACACAAATATGAGCTTTGCATCGGCACCTACACATGCAGACACACAAACACGGTAATACAATAATAATGCATGAAGGTTTGACACCATCAGTCATGCACACACACAAATAGACACACACAAATAGACACACACAAATAGACACACACACACATGCTGCTGTTTATGTTCCTTTAGGCCAGTAGCTCGCTGTGGGACAAATGCAGGAACGGGATATTTACTCTGTTTCCTTGCCTGGCTTATTAGTTAACAATAGTATCTGTTGATAACATGGACTCTGTGTTGACGGCTTTTTTGTGTTTTATTCTGTGGAAGTTTACGTTCATGTCAATCCTGCTGAATCCGTGAACAGTTGGAAGTGTGACAGCAGCGATGGAAACGTGAGTGGATGTCACGTTCGACAAATAGCGTGACCCATTTGGCTTTTTGGTCTTATTTAGTGTGTTTGTTTGATATTTGGTAACTGCACATAGTTTAAATATAGTTACTCCATTTATACATTATGTGTACTTTTGAAATGAGAGCATTTTCCGTCTGTTCTTTGAAAACATGAATTTTAACATGGAGTATTTGTACATTTTGTTTTTTTACAACTTGTGTCACTCCTTGATTCTGTCACATCCTTACTGTGTCTTCACCCAATTTTAAATTAATTTAAATCCAATGTTCTTTAAATGCACAGTATGGGGTCCTTAACTTCTTCTTCCCTTTAATGACCCCCACCATTCAAGTACCCCCCCCCCCCCCCCCCCCTCGGCCTTAATCGCTTACTTCCTCAAATCCCCGACCAAACGACAGCCAGTCATATAAATCAACATGTTTACAGTGAAATGTTTCCAATTACAGAGGACGCTCGTTAAGAAGCATCAGCGGACACGGCTGCGTCCTTAATTGCCTGGGATGCCAGTGTGTGATGCATATTAATTACGTATTAACCTCGCACACACACAAAACGCAGCACATTAGTGTGTATTGCATATTAATAACTTATTACCCTTTTGTGCTGTGCATTAAGCACTGCGTGGCATCAGAAAGACAGCTTGGCCAAGAGCACCGTGCACACACACGCACACACACACACACACACACACACACGCACACACACACACACACACACACTAATGGCACCACGCCATCTATTGAATGAGGAATGAGCCATTTAAGCCCAAAAAACAGTGTGAGCTTGAAATTTGAGGTGCTGGTCTTTTTAAAGAACTTTATTTGAGAGAGATGCATTAAGCAAAGTGGTCATACTTTCACCAAAGATTTTTTGGGTGTAAAATGTGACATTTCATTTTGTTTTTAGCTTCTTGGTTTAGCGTGGTTAGCATGCAGCCATTTGCTAATGAAGCATGAAGGCTGATGGCGATGCCATTCGTGGGGTATTTGCTCAGGGGCAAAGGCACT
The DNA here is from genome assembly GCF_963514095.1 of Eutrigla gurnardus. Taxonomy (NCBI): domain Eukaryota; kingdom Metazoa; phylum Chordata; class Actinopteri; order Perciformes; family Triglidae; genus Eutrigla; species Eutrigla gurnardus. The sequence continues at coordinate 23,421,769 of NC_139930.1, forward strand.
GCACATATGGAAATGTATACATGCTGAATGCTTGATTCTAAAAGTTAGGGATCACCGTAATTAACACGATCTTTAGAGGCACACACCGCTAGCATGGCTAAAAAGTACGAATCCTATGTCAAATATCTTGTGTGTGTCGGACGTCCACTGAACAACCTTCGTTTCACCGTGGTAGCTGATGATTTGTACACTTTAAATCAAAGCGGTAATCACACATGTACAGTAATCCAGTTGCCATTTAGTGAAGGTAATCTCGTTGAATTGCATGTTTTTTTCCTCCATTTTTCCTGACAAGCACAGCACAGACTTAAATGCCTTCACCACTCGGATTCCACACTGAACATGCATGTTCTTCGTTCGCTCCCTGTGGCATTTTAATCACTTTATCCCACTTTCAGCCTTAAGCTGGCAGCCTTGACCTTTATGACCCCGCATGCCCGTGATTTTCTAAATCCTCAGTCACATTAAGTGTGTGTGTGTGTGTGTGTGTGAGGGGGGGGGTATAGTATGATATACATATATGTATGTAGTCATGTCCTCTCATGCCACCATGTTACGTCTAACAATATATGCGATATATAATTTCCACATGTTCACTTTTCCTGTCGAGCATGCATAATCTATTCACCCTAAATGGAAATGAGCTAGAACTCATGATAATAAATACATCTACACTGTGGGGAAGTTTTTTTCACACTAATTTGCACATTTTAATTGCAAATGTTTGTCGTTCTCAATCATTTGCAACTTCCAGGAGAAATAACATCATCGAACAGCATAATTTCATCTTTGACACCCCATTATCATCAGCTATTATCAACGGTCTATCTGACTGTAGGAGATGTCTCTGCTTCCATCTTTACGAATAAGAAACATCCACGATAAAGTGATGATATATTGTGTAGTGAATCATAGTTAGCCATATATCTGAACCTACTATCTCAATTTAATAAACTGGAAAAGGGTTTCCATTCCATACTTTTATCTTGCTGCTTTTTTTTTATCTTCTCATCTTCACTCTACTTCACTGCCCGCATGTGTGCCTGTCTATGTGAAATGAGCTGCCACCCCGTTTTTATTGATATGGCCGTGGGGGTTTGGAGGATGAAGTCAAGGAGAGCTAGAGCCCAAACTACGGCAATAAATCTGTACGCAACCCCGATATGTGTGCGTGGCGACGGGCTGAAGCAGACAATGGATCAGGTGTGTCCTACTGCCCTGAATGCCACAGCTCTCTAGAAGGTGATGAGGTTCTACATCATTAGGCTGCGGCAGTAAAATGGAAAAAAAATGGAAATACAAAACACAGATTTAATACTTATGGATCCATTCTTTCTGTGTTTATCCCTTTTTAACAAAAAAAGAAGAATGGCAGCAAAAATAAAGCACTTCCATCTTTTCACATCTGAATGAAATAAGGCGTACACCAGCGCCTCGGTCCTGTTGAGCATGAATTATTTCATCAGCTGTATTTCTGACTGCTCATTCAAAACTAGGCCGACTTCAGGAATGCCTCCAAAAGTAATGTCTTTGAGCCGGTCAACTCGTGGGCATCCGACCAGGTGTGTGTGTGTGTGTGTGTGTGTGTGTGTGTGTGTGTGTGTGTGTGTGTGTGTGTGTGTGTGTGTGTGTGTGTGTGTGTGTGTGTGTGTGTGTGTGTGTGTGTGTGTGTGTGTGTGTGTGTGTGTGTGTGTGTGTGTGTGTGTGTGTGTGTGTGTGTGTGTGTGTGTGTGTGTGTGTGTGTGTGTGTGAGAAACAGAGGTGAGACACACAGCGATCGGGGGCAGAGGGAGAATTTTTCAGACCTAATGTTCCATGACAATGGACCAAGGTTCCGTCAAGGGGAATCATAACCATTTCTGCCCCACACACACATTCACACACACACACACACACATGTTTACCCCCACCCCGTTCCTCCTTTGTCTCATCCTCTCTCCTCTTTTCCTCTTCTGTTCTCCCTTCGTAAACTTTGCTTTTCTTCCTTTCCTCTCCTCCAATCATTCCTTTTTTATCTACTTTTCCACTCTGCTCTTCTTTATCCTCCTGTCCTCCTACCTGCAGTTTAATTATGAAGTTGTTAATCCCAGTTGCAGCCTGAATGAGCTTTACAACGGCATTTAGAAACGGGGGGGAACAGCAGCTCATAGCCTTTATGCTTTTGGAGACACGGATGTAACATCTCCTCTCTTTTGTCCTTTACTCCTCTCTGGTATCCTCGTCTCTCCTCAAACATACATGAAACAAGAATTTGTCATTACTTGATATCTATGGACACAGTTAATCCCTGGAACCCTGCTTATCCACGGTCCAGTATCCCATTATTGTTTCTTCCTTTATCGCATTCGTCTATATGTGTTTGTCTGGATGCAGCAGCAACATTGGGAAGGAGATGATGCCGCGTTAAGCCGCTGATTGGTTGGCTTGGAGGCGCAGCCATGGCGACAGAGGTTGCTGATGTATTTTTTGCATGTTGGCATTCTCACCGCGTCACCCCGCTGTCTACCTGCCCCACTTTGATCCGCCAAGTGTACGTCTGTGTGGGAGAAAGAGAGATAATGTCTGCTTCTCTGCTTGTTTGTATGCGTTTCCATATGGGGGCCCAGAGGGTACAATATGGTGCAGTGTTTAATCGGGTGATGGGCACTCACTATGAATAAGAAGGGAAGCCTCCACAGTACCAAAATAATATATATATTTTTTTTTCTGTGAAGATAAAACCTGAAGAGAGCACGGCTCCACAGGTTGGATAAAATAAATAATCCCTAGAGGGAAATAAGCAGAACAAAGAAATACAAATGTGACAACAAAAGCAAGTTGACGAACGCCTCTTTTAATGTCAGCTCTGCAGCTGCAGTAGTATATCTGACGAGGAACCTCAAAACAACCCCAACCATCTAGGGAAACGCTTCCAGCTGTTTGATGCTGACCTCCTTTTTTTCAAAGGAACTAACCATGTCCTGTTTTTACCTCTCTCCCCATGATCCCTTTCCCCTTTATACATCTGCTCTTATCATCTCATCTCTTCTATATCCAACCCCAACACCCCCTCCCCTCCTCATCGCTTCAGTCTGCAAAGTGGGGTTTTACCGTTCGCTGCTGGAGTCCTTGGCCTGCAGTAAATGTCCCCCCCACAGCGTGGCCAGGCAGACGGGAGCCACCGCCTGCAGTTGTGAGGATGCATACTATAAGATTGACTCCGACCCTCCCAGCATGGCCTGCACACGTGAGGATAAAGCACTTTATATATTTGCACATTCCTGCTTCTGATTTGACTATTTTGCTGTAATGAGCCCTTTCAATCCCTCGCAGGCCCTCCGTCCGCTCCACGCAACGCCATCTCCAACGTCAACGAGACCAGTGTCTTCTTGGAATGGTCCGTTCCCATGGAAACGGGCGGCAGGAAGGACATGCGCTACCACATCCTGTGCAGACAGGTGTTGCCGGAAGGACGGGGCTTGGAGGAATGCGGCCCCAACGTGCGTTTCTTGCCCCGCCGCGTCGGCCTGTCCAACACCTCCGTCATGGTGGCCGACCTGCAGTCGCACACCAACTACAGCTTCCTGCTGGAGGCTGTCAATGGCGTGTCGGAGCTGGCCAAAGACCACGCCAAGCAGTATGTGTCACTCAACGTGACAACCAATCAGGCAGGTATGTTGCGCCGGATCTATCCAAACTGTCGATACTTGTGTTTTTTCCCTCCATGCGTTCACCAATCAGCTGTCCTCTCCTCCGTATTCACACTTTCACCATTTTGTCCTGATAACAAAAACGCCAGATGATCGAATTATCACAGTAGTTATCCAACAAATCCGTCGCTGTGTTACATTTTTTCTCATTCACCATCCCTGCAGTGAATGAGGGAACATGGCACAGTGGAACGCTTTTTTGGGGGGTTTCCGTCTGCAGCCAGATTTGCCATTAAAAAAGCAGCTTGGTCCCCTCAAGTAAGCACCGTCTTAATCCACAATATGTGCAGGAATCGTTGTAATGAACACTCTTGATTTGCAGGCTGTTATGGGGGTGTCTTGTATGATAGCAGGTGTTATTCTGCATGCCTGTCAAGTATGAGCAGGCTGATGACGGGCAGGTTAACATGTTATTTTTAAGGCTTGGAAGTTTATTCATCAAGTCTGAGCAAAAAAGCTTAGTAAAGCTTTAGCAAGGCAATAAACCAATAAAACTAAAGTGAGAAGCGCGGTGGCCAAACATAAAAGGCCACTCTAATATTAGAGAATGAAAGAGTCCGACTACTCCCCGTAGCTGTAAAGAGCGCAAGCTTTGCTGGCTTTCCTTTTTTAAATGGAGATTAAAATTCATATGGGAGCCCGTTTTTTTATGTTTATGGGAGGTGTGTGCTTGTGTAGTTTTTTTATTTGCTTGGTAATGAAATGGGTAGCACACGGCGTAATGAAACGAGAAACATATCAGATTAATGGTCTCCTTCCCAAGGCTTCCATCTGTAGGGAGGGAGAGAGGAAGTGTGTTTGCGCCCGTTTGTTGAACAAATGGTTCGTTGGCAGTCAAGTAATTGTACCAAGTAGTAGTAGAGAGAGAGAGAGAGAGAGAGAGAGAGAGAGAGAGAGAGACAGGCAGATGGCTGTCTGACAGTCAAGAGGGCCGACGGCCCTCTAACTGTGTTGTCACTGTGACAGTCAGCAGACTGAGTGGATTAACCAGACTACAGAATCCACATTCAGTTTATTGGAGTTGTAGCTAGATTAAAGTTAGCCAGTCACTGGACCGAGCGGAGATTAGGGATTACATTGGATTAGATTACACATGGCTGGCAGAGTCGCTGCAGATGAAATATGCTGCTCTTTGGCCTTGTTCCTATTATATATTATTATTTTATACTATATTATATTGGTACAGCGATCACAACTTCATTTACGCAGCACCTTTCATACAAGGCAGCACATATTAAAGGTCCCATATTCTGAAAAACAGGTTTTCTCTGGTCTCTACACCTATAAACTGGTCCTCCCTGAGCCTGTCAACTCCCAGGATGAGGAAAACAAGCGACTCCTGCATGGTCTCTGCAGCGCCCCCACTGGTACAACGGCGCTCCTACAGGCTGTTCAGATTCAGCTCCTGTTGTTACGTAACGAAAGGAGTCATAAACCTAATTCCTCTGTGCAATGATAGGAGATATCAGAGAGGGGGCGTTTCACAACACAGCGGGGAGAGCCCAGCTCGACTTACCGGTTGTGGTGCTGGGTGATCCGGCTGGTGCTCCGTGAATTAAACCCGGGGCCGCGTGTCCGACAGAGCGCTGTGCACGACGGTCCGGGTCTGGTCTATTGCATTTCATTTTTAATGACAATGTGCCGGCTAAGGTCCGTGTTAGCTTCTATGTGTGTGCTAACCACTTCACACCGGACTGCTTCAGTAAGGAGGGTCAGTACAAAGCTGGCTTTGCCTCGACACTGACCCTCGTAAAAGGATCTGTCCCAACCGTACAGGACCCCCCAACCGTACAGGACCCGTCCCAACCATACGGGACCAGCAACTTCACCTGAGCCACATAGGCGAGCCATAGCAATACATCCACGTAAACATTGGCGCATGCTATCGCTAGATACATAGAGACACATTTTCCAGGGTCATAATGTGGAAGCATTGGGAGGCTGACTGATTTTGAACAGCTGTGCCAATCGTGATGTTTAGCCGTTCCAAATATTCGGACCAAAGGTTTGCAGAACAGATGTGCAAACATGTTTAAAGAGTTCAGGGGAACCAATTTCAGTTCACTCTAAATACCAAAGTTTGACTATAAACGCAGTAAAAAAAAAAAAACAGTTCACCATCAAGGAATTTAATCAGCAAGAGTGCAGATCTCTCACCTTTGGGATTAGGCATCATTGTTCCCTTCAGCATCTCATAAGGACACAGATGGTTAACATGGTTCGGACTCCAACCACTGGAGGGCTTCCTATCAAGTAAAGTAATCGGAAGATTAATCATGTTAACAATAATCCCCGACGCATTAATTGTAATGAGCACTTTAACATCGTGTATCGCAGATGTAATTACCCGATGAGGACTTTTGATCAGCGTTGTTAACATCTGGTTTTTGCGACTGAGCGAGGTGGGGGGGCACGGAGAGAGTCAGACAGACAGAGAATGAGTCAGAGGATCTGCCGTTTGATGTGTGGGAAGTGTCACACTCGCGTAGGGATCCGTGAAATAGGTGATTTCACAGTGTCCCTGTGAAGCCCCGCTGAATAGGAAAGTGTTGTAGCTCGTGAGGAGGAGAGGTGAAAGGTGGTGGTGTGGTGGTGTGGGGGGGGGGGGGGGGGGATGTAGAAGTAGAAGTGATGGGGAGGTAGTGATGAGGAAAGTTAAGGGCAACAAAAAGGGGCAAGAAAGAAGGAGAGGGTGGACACATAACCGACCAGGTTTGAGTGGCAGAAATGAATCTACAACACATCCAAATGTCATTCATGTATCCATATCACGGGAACAAACAACCCAATTGGCCGGTAATTGTCAATAATCACAGCCCGCTTCAGTCTTTTGTCTGCTGCGTGATGATCTATAATGAGTTCCCGCGGCGGCTCGGCTGTCGTGTGCCTTTTATTTCTGCCCAGGTTGTTCACAGTGTGGGAGCTCGGCGTGGCGACGGCACGCTAAACGCTCCCGCGCATTGTTTCTGCCGTTGTTGGCTGTTAATCAAATGAATGGTGATGCATTTAACTTGTGGGTAGTAAAAAATAAGTGCACCGCCTGGTGTTCTGTCTTCCTCCCGCTTTTAGACGGAGATATAAAAGTAGTGGAGCTACGGTGTTTGCATGGATACTGAAAAGATTTCAACTTGGAATAGGAAAGGACTGCCTCATTAAACCGGCTCATTTGTGCGTTTTTTATTTTATTTTTTTTTTAGATATCAACGTCATGTTTTTTAGCACTTTACACACGTATGACACATTTTTTAAGATTGCCTTCCACCTGGTTTGTGCTTCGATATTTCTTTTTTCATGCCTTTATCAGAAGGCCAGCAGTTGAGAGATGACAGGAAATAAGGCAAGATGGGGAATGACATACTACAATAGTCTGGGATGTTACAGTTCAAGGTCAGACCAAGATATTCTTCTTTTCTATTCTATTTCTATGCTGTTGTGAAAATGTATGAAAAACATGAGCAGGTAGACAGGTGGTTAAGTTGCAAATGAAACCGATGGGAGCAGCTTTAGCACTTTCCAAGTCCTTGTCTCCTACATCTCCTTCGTCGGGTCTCTCCGTCTGTCTTTCTGACGTTCTCCGAGGGTAGTTAAAGGATGGAAAAGCAGATAGTTGATGGTCCGTATTGATTTCTGGGGATGCTTCAGACAGATAGCGGTCTGAGAGGCTTATGTTCTGCACTCTGATAACGTTGCTCTTATCTGAGGCCAGAGTTGTTACGCTGGAGGGCTGCACTCGCCCGCCGAATAGCTTTCGCAACCTTTTCGAGGCGTTCTCGGCATGAAAGAGAATCTGCAGAAAACGTCATCAGAGATATTTTGAGTTAATTTGTATTGTAGGTGCTCGTTAGCAGATGTCACCCGAAGTGGAAGTGTTTAAACCCAGCGAGTGTGATTCCGCGATCTTCCTTGTTGCTAAAATGAAAGTGTTGGAGAGCTGTTTGCGCGCTTGCAGCCCCACCCCCTGTCTCTTCCATCACCTCCCATTGTCTCTCTGCATTGGCATCTCTCAAATCCGTCAGGTTTTAAAAACACTGTAGTGTCAGTTGCTGAATTGTGGGACTAAAAAGTGTCAAACTGTGGAGCTTCTGTTGACTCGAACCTTCTGGGTGTTTTAGATGTGGACGTGGTGCGTCTGTGCTCGGTGGTGAAAAGGGAAGGTTAGGGCTGAGATCAACACGCAAAAACATCTGATAATTAGATTTGTTAGTCGTCCGTAAATGTGCTCAGAACATAAGCAGATAGTGGAAAGTTAAATGAAAGAAAATTTCCTCAACTAAAATTTGAGGGCAAGACTTTATGGAATAATTAATTGGTGCTGAAATGACAAGTTAATTCATCAATTGACCACAAATTAAATCATTTAATTAAGAAATGCAGCATTTCAGTCATTTTTCTGTTTTGTTGTTGTTGTTTTGTTTTTTTTGTTTTTTTAATGGCTGTAAAATTAACAAATTTAAGTTTAAGTTTGTGAATTGGACAAAATGAGCAATAAGAGATCTTATTATGCTTAATGTTTTGGTTTTTTTTCACTATTTTCTGACATTTAAAAGTATAGTAGTAGTAAAAATATATTGTTTGCAGCAGCAATATTTCAAATGTCATGTACATATTTTATATGTGGAAAGCAACATCAAGTTTATTTATATATAATTTAACTCCAAATCCTACGTTTTTATAGCAGAGCGTTTTGCAATCTGCACACACTCATGTCACACACTTTCTATTCAAGACCTTTGATTAAACAAAGCAAACTGCGTTCTCAGGATTTCACCTTAGATTTTGGTGTTTTGTTACCAGCTTAGCTGCTGGGAAAAGACGCCCTTTCTCTCGCGTCCCAGCATTTATACCATTTAACCATTGTGTGTGTGTGGTGCGTGTGTGTGCGTGTGTGTGTGTGTGTGTGTGTGTCAGAGTGTGTGTGTGTGTGTGTGTGTGTGATTCGGTTTCTGGTTTCGGGCTTTTAAGATGTTGCAGATAACACTTCTGTGCGGCCATCCACTCAGGATACAGTTACTGTGTTTGGAGCAATGATTTATTCCCTGTGGAGTTCTGCTGAGGCTATCGAAACCTAAACGCTGTTTAGCATTTGCAGGAGAAGCTCACACACACACACACACACACACACACACACACACACACACACACACACACACACACACTATATATATCAGGATGTTGCCTGAGGGAGCGTTTTGCCTGGTGAAAGGCTCTTTACGTGTCAGAGACTCTCCAACTGTCCCTCTGAGAGATTGGTCAACAGTTCAGGTTACAACAGGATGGCTCCACTATTGATGCAAACGCACACAACTCAACTCATTTGACTTCCAGAAATCATATCAATGGAAAATGAAAGTTTGCAAAGAGCCAAACTCAAACTGAAAGAGAGTTTTCTCCCGCTTTTTGAAATCTGCAAACTTGGTAGACTAAAAGCTGCGTGCCAGATGTGTAGAGTCGTCGTTGACATCATGGGCTCCACTGGCAGCATCTACTGGATGGCGAGATATAAAGGGATGGTTTAATTAGGCACAGGTGGACCATGTTGACAGATTGCAGACATCCTTTCAGAAGCAGAGCTGCTTTGGAACCAGAAATGATCTCAGCAGTTGAGTTAAAGCTCCACGAACGGTGCCAAATACCCACAGAGGAACTTGAATCACTCACAAAACCCCAAAGCAGAATCTCAAGGGGAAAACACGCTGGAGAAAAGCAACAAAGACAGATATGCATCACTGTGTACATTCTAATAGAAAAACCTCTTTTCATCATCAAGTTTTTGTCTTTTTTTTTGTGATTTTTGTCTTTGATGTTTCATCTTCAGTTTTAATATTTCATAACGTACAACAGTCACAGCAAGCATTACAATTAGCTCTGTGCATGTAAACATCAAAGCATGAGGTGTCTTCAAAAGATGCTGACGATACCCGAACGCTTTTACAGCTCTGGCACCGTTTGTTGGTTGTGTTTAGTCAGCGTTTATTTGGCCCTCCTGTCAGTCACGTTAAACACCGGAAGTCAAAAAGTCGATCTGCATCATATTAATCTGATGGATTTTTACAACCCTCGCCTGAAATCGTATGATGTCTTTACATGTGTGTGTGCAGCGCCGTCCCCGGTGAGCGTGGTGAGGAAAGGTCTCACGGGGAAGAGCAGCATCGCCCTTTCTTGGGCGGAGCCTGATCGCCCCAACGGCATCATCCTGGAGTACGAGATCAAGTATTTTGAAAAGGTAAAAAGAGTCTTAAGTGATGTCGTTGAAGCTACCTGTCTCTGTCCTTGTCTCCCTGTGGTTTCTGGGTACCTTTTCTAAAGCTCAGTGTCTTTTCATAATTTGAGAATCACCATTGTTATATTTGCAGGAACATAATGACCACGGTTGTTGAAATTGGTCCTCAGAGATTCAGTTGAAAATAGATTCCGTTTAGCTTGAAGTATTTTTTATTTTTCACTTCAGTGACCATGAAAAACATTTTACCTCACAAAGTGACGGACCTGAAGAGACAGCAATTTGATACTTTCAGATCTCTGTTCCAGTGCCCTTCCTCTTTTTCCCTCTTTAGTCCTCTGATGTCGTCTTTTCTCGGAAGGTCAGAATAAAGGTATACAGGGGAGCGGAGCGGGGTTTGTGGTCAGCGGTTAGCTAATGGCTTCTGGGCTAATGGAGGGGGCATTTAGCTGTGTTTAAACCTGATGCGGTTCCAGTCGGTGAAACCGATCCTCACACACATGCACTCACACACTCCTTCTACAGGTAGCTCAGCTGTAAAAGAAAATGTGTGCAAGGCAAGTGAATTAATTACTCCCTTTTTCTCCTGCAGGAGCAGGACTCCAGTTACACTATCATAAAATCCAAGGAGACTGAGATGGTGGTGGAAGGCCTGAAGCCCTCTTCAGTCTACATCTTCCAGGTCAAACATGGGTTTAAAAAAAGAATTTGGAAAAAAAAGCATTGATGAATAATAATGTTAGGACAAAAAGCACTTTAGTTTGAGCGGTTTGAGAGGAAGAGGTGACTGAGAAATAAGTTCAATCAAAGTTGTGTGTCATAAAAAATAATAATCTGGCGTGTAATTTGATATATTTTGGATGTGTTGCGTTCCAGGTGCGAGCCCGGACCTCGGCAGGCTACGGTGCATTTAGCCGACGCTTTGAATTCCAGACCAGCCCTTACTGTGAGTACATGAGAGAGGGAGAGCATGATCATCCGAGTTGAACTTGTACGTGACTCCCTCTGCGTTTCGGAGGCTGCAGCAACAACAGATGCCAGGTGTGCTTTTGTGTCTGATTCCACTTCTTTTCCCTGGCAGTAACTGCAACCAGTGAGCGTGCTCAAGCGTCGATCGTAGCGGTGGCCATCACGTTGGCTCTGGTCCTGCTGGCGGTGGTCGCTGGATTCCTGCTCAGTGGACGGTGAGTCATAAATACACACCTGAAGGAAGATAAACGCTACCGGGAAAGCACGATGGGCGGCTGTGGCTCGTCCGGTAATCGGATGATCGGCTCCCTGTTTCTCGTATCCTTGGGCAAGAAACTTGAAAATGGCCTGAGAAAGCTGAGCCTTCGGTTTGTGAAAGAGCGTTTAGATTAGATCCTGATGAGTAAGTTGGCGCCTTGTATAGCAGCCTCCACCATCAGTGTATGAATGTGTGATTGGGTGAATGTTGACATGTGATGTAAAGCTCTCTGATTCTCCGAAGACTAGAAATACTCTATTTAAATGCAAGTCATTTTACCATATTTCTCCTGGGTGGAAGTCAGGTGATTAAATTGGCCATTAATAGACATTATGCTCATATGCAGGTTCATACTTTGGGTTCATATTTGATACTTAAATGCTCAAAAACACGTTGTCTGTCTGAATATACCTGTCCGTTTTAGTGCCTGTCCCTTTAAGCCCCCCTCCCATAAAAGCCCACTCTGATCTGATTGGTCAGCGTTTTCCTGTCATCCTCATCTCACTTTCACTAAGTTTTTGCACTACTTCTACAGGTGACTGTAAACTTGTGACATCTCAACCTTACGGAAGTCTCGATGGCTCGTTTAAAGGCACAGTTTCCAAATATAGGCTGTGTGCATTTTTCTGTAGATTGATCTCTTTGGCACCTCGACCTGTTTTATAATCAAAAACACATGGAAATCTCATGTTAAACAATGGTGGACCTTTAAATGCTCCCCTGTCCCTAAATGTGAGTTTGTTCTGGTGAGAATGGGAACCTTCTAAATACACTTATTATCATTTTGCACAGCATATTGTGAATATGTGGATATATGTGAGCTTGGTAGCTTAACTGGGAGGACATCCCCCTTGTCTGCCCTAATGCTGACTAACAACAACAAAATGACCAAAATCAAATCTCATTTGTGACCCAGATAATTCTGTGTTGCCGAGCAGCATTATTGGGATTAGATACATGCTTTGAGGTTAGAGATTTGTAATAGGTCAGGAGGATTAAGGGTCGCTTTTTAGGTTATGGCTTTGGGGAGGATGCGTACGAGCCAGCGGAGTCTCCTCCAGTCTGGCGACGCATCGGCATCGTGCACCACATATTTCACACGCTGCATTAATGTTGTATCTGCATGCCGCCGGTCTCGTGTGACCTTCACGGCACCTCGTCTTGTAATTGGTACAACCAATCTTCTGATGTCATTTTCACCCATGCACACACACACACACACACACACAATAAACACACACACATGTGCATAAACACAAATGCAAATGCTGTATTTAGTAGGCAGACATTCATCATCTTATCCTATGATCCATAAAAGTCTACAAACGTTCATTGAACTCTTGGACTTGGTTCTCTTTGACCACATCCTGAGCTGTATGTCATTAAGTTAATTACCAGCTATGTCCAAATGCCTTTAATACCATAATTAACAAAGCTAGGGACAGTTTTACAAAGAATGTGAACTTCAGATTCACATCCGTGTTGAGATGGTCCATTCATCTCTCCATTCATGCATTTGTATTATTGATTATCTGTCCATGGATCTGTTCATTCATATATTTTTTCCATTCATGCACATATTCTATAAGGTCATCATATGTATGACGTGAATATGCTCTGGTGATATTCAGCGATTTAAAAAGACAAGTCAGAAGGAAAGCGTGTTGATTTTGGTTTTTAGTTCCGTGTGGGGGTGGAGAGATGGAGGAATGCCAACATTTTTCTCCAGCAATGGATTTGGGACACAAGCACCACAAACCCCCCTCCAACCACTGTATCCACGCCTGGCCCTCCCCTCCGCCTGCATGACCCTCCAGACTCCACATGCATGCACAGCCACACATGTGTACACACACACACACACACACACACACACACACATGGATGTGTATACGCATGGGTTAACACATACAAGCACGCATGTAGGAAATTGGGGGGCCGTCTGGCCATGAGCGTGCTCAAACCCCTTGACTCAACAGATCCGGCCAACTAAGCAGCCTCAGGCAGACACACACACACACACACACACACACACACACACACACACACACACACACACTTCCCCTCCCCCAGACGATCCAGCTGCCCTTACAAACCCCTCCAGTCAAGCCTGGAGACGGGAAAAAGTTGGCTATGACCCCGATGTTTGTGTGTTGTCGATGTGTTTGGGGGTTTATTCTTTTAAACTGTGTAAAACTCCTGAATCTAAAACATTTGGTTGACTTTGGATTAACAACTGCGATAGGGTAGGATTAATGCATTTAACAAACAAACAAAAGAAAAAATCAAACATTTTCACTGTGTCTGTTACCTCACCGTCATATGTTTGCGTTTGAGTGTGTGTGTGTGTGTGTGTGTGTGTGTGTGTGTGTGTGTGTGTGTGTGTGTGTGTGTGTGTGTGTGTGTGTGTGTGTGTGTGTGTGTGTGTGTGTGTGTGTGTGTGTGTGTGTGTGTGTGTGTGTGTGTGCGTGTGTGTTTGCATGTAGGATCTACTTCATCAATCCTCCTGTCCTGTTTTAATCTCGGTCATCTGTGATTATCTCTGATGCCGCTTGTCTAAATATTGAAATGCAGAAGCTTTGAGCACAAACACGGCGACACACAGCCACGCAACAAACACATTAATGCCGGTTTTGGCCTAATACATGAGGGGATTCACAGACGTGGGCATAGGAGGGAGGGATATAATGTAATGTCATTTTCATTTTGTACGTGTCCTTAATGGAAAAGCACAGAGTTCATCTGTTGACGAGGGCTTTCTGGGTATATATTCTTCTAAAACTGCAGTCCATGTAAGTTAGCAGAACCTATGAGGAAATAAAAAAGGCTTATCGTGCAGTTAGAGCCAAGTGGGATCGTGCTGTGTGTTGGCCAGCATTCTGCTTCTCTGTGTTTGGGCAGTTTTAAAGCATCTTTACCAGGATCGAGTGTAAACGCCACAGTTTCCCTTTTTGTTTAGATGTACAGTAGATAGAATGAATAAAGGTTTACCACATTCAGTGCTATCTTGTATTAGATTATAGGAGATGTGTGTCAGCAAATCATGTATTTGTCAAATAATGCTCCTATAAATATACTGAGTGTGTTGCTTGTCTACCCCTGTAAGTCATAAGTATGTGCAATTAATACCATAATAATAATAGGTTTTTTCCATACATAACAATACTGTGGCATGACTTTGATTCCTCTCAGGCGCTGTGGCTACAGTAAAGCAAAGCAGGATCCTGAAGAGGAGAAGATGCACTTCCACAACGGTCACAGTAAGTTAACAAAGCCCAAACACACTCTGTGTGTGTGTGTGTGTGAGTGTGTGTGTGTTACATACAGTAGAAAGGTTCAGACAGCGGTCACGTCTGTTTGGGTTTGTTCAACCCTGTAGGCGCGAGCATGTGTGTGTCTGCGTGTGCGTACAGTCGACGCTATTCTTCGAATGACACCGCTACAAACCGTCTCCGAGGCAGCAGCCACGTTGGCAGGACGACGCACCAAAGCTGTGATGATTTATAGGTCGTGACAGCTTAATTCATTTGGCCACATTTCTGGCATCGCATCCAGCCATCCATCTGCTGGCGTCGGAGCCGACCGTGACCAGCATATTAGCGCCGGATAGCTCAGGGAAAAAAAAGTGTGCCATCACTGTCACATTGGTTCATGTTTAAAAGTGATATGAACTACGTATCAGGCCCACAAAGAGTGTCTTGTTTAAAGTTAATTAAAGGGATGAGTCATTGTATTTTGCTCTCTAGAAAGTAAATTGTAAAAAATGTGTCAAACAGTTCATCATGAAACTGTGGTGGGCCTAGTAGGGAGCCCTTAATCACTTCATAACGATATGAAAACACAGAACTGCTTATTAGTGGTATGAATTATCGACAAATCTTCTGTCACAGTACAGGGTCTACATTTTTTTATAATATAGAACAGTTTGTGGAACTTTAGAAATAAATCAAGCTACTACTCGACATTGACGTAAACATTGTGTAGTGAGTTTTGCTGTAAAGAAATCCTGCTCCTTGATTTGCATCATAGCCTGGAATGGCCTGATGTCTTCATCTACATGATGCATGCGTGGACGAGCCTGAAGGCATGTTAATGATGGTAAACGACGTCTAAATGGTAATGATGCCGTGCGTGCGTGTGTGTGTGTGTGTCTGCAGTAAAGTTCCCGGGGGTCCGCACCTACATCGATCCCCTCACCTACGAAGATCCCAATCAGGCGGTGCACGAGTTCGCTCAGGAGATTGATGTCTCCTTCATCTCCATAGAGAGGATCATCGGAGCAGGTGAGTCAACTCTGTGTCTGTGTCTGTGTCTGTGTCTGTGTGTGTGTGTGTGTGTGTGTGTGTGTGTGTGTGTGTGTGTGTGTGTGTGTGTGTGTGTGTGTGTGTGTGTGTGTGTGTGTGTGTGTGTGTGTGTGTGTGTGTGTGTGTGTGTTACAGATACACTGATTATTCTGTTCGAGCTGATTTGGCCACAATAATTTATCACACAATACATTCTTGTTCTTTCTGAAGTGAACCCGTTCAGTCAGGCAGCGTCAAAATAATCTCACCAGGCACGTCCACAAACCGACGTGTGACGTCACCGTGACGACGTCACCGTGACGACGTTACCGTGACGTCACACGTCGGTTTGTGGAATTTTGATTAATTCAAGTAATAAACGCACACAAACGATATGGTGTTATGAATTAAGTCACTTCCATGCAGTTTAGCCTGTCTGTCATGGCGGAACCTAAGGGGTTAAAGGTTATTTTGGCTTCCAGGGTGAAAATCCTTTTAAGTGTACTGTAATTCCAATTTTGGCTTTGGTTAAAAATGAATAAAATATGATTAAATATGCATTTTATTACTTTATTGCTGAGATCGAGGATGCTCAAAGACATAGTCCCAACTCAAAACATCAATGTGGCCGTTACTAGGCAACTCATTTACATTATGAGTCCTCCCAAAACACATGTAGGTCTGTCGCTCATTTTCATTCTCATTAGGAGCCACAAAAACATATTTGTTTATGAATTCCCTTACAGTTTCAATAGAGTGAAAATTCATAGAATCATGTTTTGGGTGGAGTAACCCTTTTTTATTTATTTTAATACCATGATTGCAAAACAACCCAAATGAATTATTAACCTGTAAAGAGTCTCGCCTAATTCTGTCATGTTGTTTAAAATGTAACCGTTTGCTCACGAGCTCGACAATAGGGCTTCGTCCCAATCGTGCATCGTTGTAAAAACGCACGCTTCCAGACACACACTCCATTAAGCCAAACGCTGCTAGAAAGTGACAGCTTGCGGCGGCTATAAAATGTGTTTGTGTCCCGCTGAAAATCCTGTTGATTTCCAACATTTGTGAGCCTCACGAGCTTTCTAGCTGCGCAGCACTGAAATAGACCCTCCGGTATTACACCTCTTTTGGCTTCTAGGTTGCTTTCTGTCGTGATAATGAGTCGAGTGATGCTTACCCGGTATTTATATAGAAGACAAATTTGGCTGCGTTTTAAAAATTGTTATTGATCGAGGTGTGAATCAAGCATCGCCTGTGAAAGTTTCCCCATTGAGCAAGACTTCTGCAGATGGAAGGTGGGCTGAAATGTTGATTTCACAGTCGAGCTCCGTCACTTTGCCTCAGGGGAGTTTGGCGAGGTGTGCAGCGGACCGCTGAGGCTGCCCGGGAAGAGAGAGATCCAGGTCGCCATTAAGACCTTGAAAGCGGGCTACACGGAGCAGCAGAGACGCGACTTCCTGTGGGAGGCGTCCATCATGGGCCAGTTTAACCACCCGAACATCATCCGTCTGGAGGGCGTCGTCACCAAGAGTGAGTCATCAGTGATCAGACTTCACCAGAATTTAGAATATAGGACACAATGCAGATTACTGAAGGTGTGCAGACATTGAGGAATCTGAAGCTCAACGTGTCGGACTCTGCTGTCTGCAGTTCAACCTGTTCTTCCTCAGGGATTCAGCTGCTTTTCATCTGTCAGGTTTAGATGTGCTCTGACTGCTTCGGCTGTGGTTTATCCAGCTCTGCTGTACTTTGAGATGACCTGTTTCTGACTCATGCATCACATTTGTTATCATGTTGTACAGGAACAAAGACGTTAAATGATTTCTGAACATATCATACAAACACCATGTGTTTGCTTCTCAGGTAAACCGGTGATGATCATCACTGAATACATGGAGAACGGATCACTGGACACTTTCCTCAAGGTAGGACACAAAGGGATGAGGAGGGAGAAGGAAGTGAAGGGTCATAAGGTGATGGGGAGGGTGATTATGATAGGAAGGAGACAGTGGATGAAGAGGAGGATGATGGGGAGTTAAAAGGTTAAGGTAAACCACCATCAAAATGAATAGTTATTTGTGGTATATGAAAATAAAGTGGAGCTCTCAGAGATGGATCAATGTCTTTTCTGAGGTAAGTGGCAAATGGCCGTGAGTGGAGAGCCACTACTAGCTCATATGCCGAAATTGGGAGGACAATTATTATAGGGGTGGAAAATTATTATCCTTTCTCTGGAAAGGAAAATACATTTAGCAGAGCTGTTTTGTAGAGGAGATAAATTGCATCGCTGTGGGAAGATAGGTCCTCCAAAGCTATCATTATTCCAATTCAATACCTCATCATTCTACACGTCCGAGCGGAAATTGACTCGAGAATAATGTGGGACAGCTTTTGTGTGAAATATTAGCCGGTGTGCAAAATGTCTGACTGTCAACAACAGTGGAGACGGAAATTTCAAAGGTGATACACTGACTTCTTTCAAGGAGAAAGCAAAGTTACCTTTCTCTAAAAACCTTTATGTGAGCAACACTGAATAATACTGAATAATACCGGAGCCCAGACAGATTGTGTCTACGTGTCGCTGATTTTGAAGTTGAACTAAATTATTTTTTAGCAGTGTTTACTAGCGACAGCAAGGCAGATCACTTTGCCAGGAAAATATGAGCCGAGCACTCGGGGCCGGAATCACGTCTGCACTGTCTAGACAATCTGGACTTCACTGAGTGGAGTAGGTAGGCTCTAATGAAGGCTGGCAAACCTCTGAATGAAGTGATCCCTCTCCAGAGCACTTAAGTCTATTCACCGGCTACAATGGCAAGATGCTCAGTTGGCGGACGAGGCTTAAAATCCTGCATGCAAAAATGGAGTCAACTCCTGCAACAGATGGCTAATGGAGAGATGAGAGGAAATAAGGTCGTGCGATTTCATGAAGGCATATTTCCGAGCCGCAATTATGGAAATTTTGGGAGAGGTGAGAATCATGTGGTGGCGTTTTAAAGACAACGCAGAGTGGAAAGATGGAGGGTCTCTACCTGCGATGTTCTCACCCAGTGTGGAGTTGGAGGATGCTTTGGGAGTCATTCTGGGATTGGCAGAGGAGCTGGGAGATCAGCAGGCGGAGCAGCACCAGACAAGCCTGTGAAGTAATTACATGGATGGCTGGTGTACTGAGGCTGGTGTAAATGACACAGCAGTGAGAGAACTGGGGGGGGGGGGATCGGGTCCAGGATTAATGGTCACAGCTATGGACAATGCACTGTGAGGCTCATAACTCACATTTCTGGCTTAACATCTCATTTCACATGTAAGTGGGATGTTCTGCTGCTGTGGCTGGAAGGACGGGGAAAGTGAGGAAGATAGAAACTGAGGGGATGAGGGGTGGGAGAGCCACATGTGTGCTGTGGAAGTTTGGAGAAGGCATGACGGGACATTTGGATGGCAGGAGGCTGAGCCTTAAACCAACAGTTAGAGGGCTGTCATTGGGAGAGAAGGAAGAGGGACACTGGTGGACGGGTTTCAATGGGATGGACTTACAGTGCCATCATTTATCATATTTAAGCCTTGCTTTTTACTAGCCTAAATATTGCTTCAAGTAATGTCATGCTGAGTTGCATTTTGGGTAATGCTGTCGCCGCAAAGACTTCATATATATGTGGTTCTGCTTTATCAATTTAAATGTTTTTCAAGTTCAGTCATGACAGTGTTACAGGAGTGCTAAATCAGTGGAGCTCCTGACCAGAATGCAACGGGGCAGAGAAAGCACATCCTGTACTCGGCAAGGACTTCTTTGCCCCGTCATCGTTTTTACTCTGTTATTAATGAGGCCTAATTATTACCATTGGATACAGAGATTTGAAGGTCCCACATGAGAAGGCTAAGCTTTTTTTCATAAAACATGGTGTGACTCTCTGGGCAGGGTTAGATTCCTGAAAACAGCCAAACAGGGAAAGCGATGAGTAGCTATCATCATGTAAAATGGAAATTGTAATCATGAGCCACAGGTTATTTGGATTGAAATGGGAGGAAGACCCGATAATGTGCTTACCCTCAAAATCCTCCACTGACATAAAACTCTGAAAGTATAATTTACAGTAATTGCTGCATTAACGGCTGCGTGGCTTTCACACTTTTAAACGGCCGTTAGCAGAATGCTTAGGTTTCCTTTTTAAATGCAGAGGTCATACATGGCCTCTGTCTTTTCCCGCTATATTTTATTTTGCAAGACACTCTGCATTGAAGCACATTGTGTCACTGCATTTTTTAGAATTTTTGTCAAACCACATGGGATATTATCCTTATGCTCATCTGTTTCCTGTTTCAATGCTCTCATAGACTCTACACAGTGGTTTAGCTAAAGATACAAAACCATATATCAACAAGTCTTCTTTCTGTTTGTCCCTCCTCCTCCTCCTCCTCAGAAAAACGACGGCCAGTTTACCGTGATCCAGCTGGTGGGTATGCTGCGTGGCATTGCGTCTGGAATGAGGTACGCACCGACACAAACACACAACATACACATCATTAGGGCGCAGCGTTCAGTTGTAACTCTCTCACCCGCGTTAACGCAGATACCTGTCGGACATGGGCTACGTCCACCGCGACCTCGCAGCACGTAACATCCTGGTCAACAGCAACCTTGTGAGCAAAGTCTCTGATTTCGGCCTGTCCCGAGTGCTGGAAGACGACCCGGAGGCCGCGTACACAACGCGGGTAAGATGTGCATTTAATTTTTTAAATCTTGTGTGTATCCATGTGTCCGTGCAGCAGATTGTTGCATATATTAAACTTTAGATTAAAGTCTAAAAAGTCCACCCAACTGAAAAAAACAAACATACTTGAATTTGCACACACAAGACGGCAGCAGCAGGTTTTAAATTTGCAGGGTGTTACAGGGTGTCACAGGGTGTCACAGGCTGAGTGGCGTCCTGTCATTTGGAAACTAGCTGCTTCCTGTAGGAGGACTAATTAGTACCCAGCTCAGGCTCCGCACCACTCAATTAGCACCAGTCTCGCTGCCTTAGCACCAAATATTCTGTCATTCACCTCTCACCGCCAGGCTACATCTCTTTATCCCCTCTCTCTCTCTCACTGTCTTAGTCTCTCTCCCAGACAGAGCGGTGAGAATTACACAATTCACATCCTTCAAATAATCAGACGGTGAAATATCCCACTGCTGTGTTCATCAATACTGCAGCTGCAAACACATTTTGTTCTGGAACTCAGCAGTCGGCCTGTCAACTTTTCCTAGCGTTGCCATGAAGGCGTGAGAACGACGATGTGGAGATGTATCACACAAAGTGAAACTTGCTTTCAGGAACAAATTCCTTAAATTTTATTTATTCATTCATCCATTTCTGAAATGTTATCACAGGGTGGGAAGATTCCTATCCGCTGGACGGCTCCAGAGGCGATCGCATACAGGAAGTTCACCTCCGCCAGCGACGTGTGGAGCTACGGGATCGTCATGTGGGAAGTGATGTCATACGGAGAGAGGCCATACTGGGAGATGTCCAATCAAGATGTAAGTTTGATGTGTGTGCTGTATGTTGAACTCTTCACCTCACAATGCAATCACCCTGGAAACTGGATTGTACAGCAGGTCCATTTAGTAGCTGTCCTGGTGCTTTTGATAATATCATGAGCTTCATCTACGGGTGGACTTCGTCCATTCGTCATGGAATTGTAGATGGCCAGATTTTTCTTTCCCTATCTAACACGATGTTTAATACATAGAAACAAAATGACAATTTGCTGTGGGCTTTATGTGCCAGAATGTTTCTTGGCTGCTACCAGTAACTTCCTGGAGTCTGGATGCCTGGCACCTGCTCACAGCCTAGAAATAGTCTGGCATTCAACACATGAGATATTCCATGTTAATGAGTGACTTTTAGAGGTGCTGGTAGGCAGATTTGTTACCATTTTTGGTAGCCAAGCTAGCCGTGTCTCTGTCTCCTGGCTACAGCTTTATATTTAACAGGTTGCTATGAGCCTGGTGTCAATCCTTCCATCTATCTCTCAGCCAGGAAGCAAATCAAATGTACCAAAAATATCAAACTTTTAAGCCTCGACTAGTCTTTCCCAACCTTGGAGTGGAGACCTAACATGGAGTCAACATGAACACGACGGTCTGCGTAGAACCTCTTATCATAAATGTATGAATGCAAAGTGTACAGGGTAAGAATGAATAGCTGACTTGGAAACACACAGAGAGACATTGCGGGGGTGTGGAGAAAAGGTCTGCATCAGCAAAAAGAGTTAAACAGGTGAATAAAAATGGAGGAGCAGCAAAAAAACCATGGCAGGGAAATGAGGAGGCTGTACACTCACTTGGGATATCTATATGGCTCTTTAGAGCAAACCATTTGGTGATGAAAAGTGTCATCCAGAGGTCATTTTCACATCACGTCACACACTGTTGAGGGAGAATGTAGCATTTGTTGCAGACGCCACGCGCCCTCGTTTCCCCACCCACGGGCGACATACGTACACACAACCCTCCAGTGACCTCGTCATGCCCAGCTCCAGACCTCTACCTCATCCTCTCGGTTATTAGGCTGTCTGTCTGGGAGAAGTCTGGAGAGGAGAGGAGGATGAGAGGAGAGGAGAAGATGTTTGATGTTTAATTGAAAGCGTTATGCTGGATTTTCTCTGATCTCCGGCAGAAAAGTGCAGCCTCTCACACTCTCTTTCTCTAAGCTCTCTCCTTCTGTTTCCCATTTCTGCCCCGGATCCTCCTTCACTCCTTCCTCCCGTCCTTTCTTTTTGTCTCTTTAAAAAATGAAATCTCTGTCTGTGCTCCTTTCCTTCTGGTCCACTCCTGCTTTCTTTCTCCCATCCGTCTCTCATTTCCCCCCTCTGATCTTTCCTCCCTGCCAATCAGCCATGTGCACTTCCCTCTCAGCGATGATGCGATGCTTCTCTCTTCCCAGCATGCATTTGTATTCCCGTGCTCTTTTTGTGTGAATTTGACACAAGAAAAAAAGGGCCGTCATGAACTCGGCAAATGAATTCCCTCCGGTGTCTCGTGCTGGCAGAACGAGGCTGAAAACTCCAGCCTGCTTTCCACCGCGGGGCCAGTGTTTATTTATTATTCATCTAAATTCTTCCCCCCAAAAACAAACATTTCTGTGATT
The DNA here is from genome assembly GCF_963514095.1 of Eutrigla gurnardus. NCBI lineage: Eukaryota > Metazoa > Chordata > Actinopteri > Perciformes > Triglidae > Eutrigla > Eutrigla gurnardus. The sequence continues at coordinate 23,444,325 of NC_139930.1, forward strand.
CAGCGCTGCGTCTCGCTGCTTTCGGAAATGATTAACTGCGCCGTGCGGCGTATCAAATGCACAAATGATGCTTTTGTGATGTATTGCTTTGTTGATTCATCGCAGGGGGGTTTAGTTGCTGTTTGCTAACTTCATGGAGGTTTGAGTGCAGGGTCAGATAGAGAGCGGGAGCATCCCAGGATTCAGGGATTTCCTCAGGGGATTTCAAATCGGAAGTAACATTTTGCTGAGGTTTTGATATGGTCCTGTTTGGATTACGTGTTCAGGCGTCAAAGAACCGCTCCGAACCACGGATAGTTCTTCAGACCGTCCATGAAGTAGATTTCTCACTTTCTATCTCTTTTATTGATATAAAGGGGACGGACAGATTTCCAATGTTGTGGTTGTTGTTGCATCATCATTTCTCCCTCTTAAAACACACACAGACAGCTGATTGGTCAATGTTGTTCACTCTACAGACTAAATCACCTGCTGACGATCAGTGTGCTATATGATACTGCTGGATGATGATGATGATGATGATGATCTTGCTTTAACCTTTAAACAACTAGATTGGATGATGACGATGATAGCTGGAGATTTAGTGCTTTGTTTAGCTCTACATTGTGCAAGCTTTTGCATATATTTGTATTAGTTTTAATCTATTATTTCCACTTGGGGACAATAAAGTTACTATTGAAAGTTAAATGTGCTAAAACCGAGATTGGTAGCATTTTTATCGTCTCCGAATGGCTCCCAACATGACGGTGCTAACAGGGTTTACCTGAGGGGGAAACGGAGGGTGGACACACATGCACGCTCACATGCGTGCTCACATGCACACTCACATGCACGCTCACATGCACGCTCACATGCACTAAGAGGGAGAGCGGCTTCATTCTTTGTGCAGGTAGACATTACGCCACTATATCTTTTCACAGCTAATAGGCGCTGCTGCTACATTAATGCTCTGAATATGGAATTTATCACCTTTAAAGTCTAAGTCGTCCTTCAAGATGAGACTTGCATGGGAGGTTTTTACTGCTCTGGCTGGTCTCCAGTCTGCTCACCCTAATCCTCATGTACTGCCATCGTAAGCTGGGCGTTACTCTTTCCCTCCATCTCACCTGTTTTTTCCCAACGTCTTAATGAAGGAAAATAATGTGAGATCCGTTGGACTGTCCTGAAGGTAATTGTACCACTTTTTTTTTTAAATCCCAACCTCTATTTGTCTTTCTCCATCCCCCCTGTCTGTCTGCAGGTAATAAAGGCAGTAGAGGAAAGCTATAGGTTACCGGGTCCTATGGATTGCCCCGAGGCTCTGTACCACCTAATGATGGACTGTTGGCAGCGGGAACGCAGCAACCGCCCCAAGTTTGATGAGATAGTCTGTCTACTTGACAAACTTATCCGCAATCCCAGCTCGTTAAAGAAACTGGTCAACTCCTCGCACAGGTATGAGTTCAACTTATCAAAAACCTTCAGTCAAAGCATCTAAAAGCTATGTTAGGAATTTCCTGGAGGGGGTTTGTTGTTAGATTTGGTTAGAAGAAAACAAATTATCTTGTTTGTTTTGAGCATTAGATGGACAATAGATACACACATATATATACGAATAAGATATGAATATCTTTTCTCTTTTTGATTGAACATATTCAGTACTTCAGGAAATAATTATCACACCTACTTCTAGACTAGTGTTTATTTTTTAGAGAGTTATATTGGTTTTCAATGACGTTTTCTCTTTCTTGAGAATGCTTTTTGTTTTAATCAACCTATTCATTCTTAAACGATTAAACCCGGCGCTGCACGCTAATAGACTCATCGCCGTTCCGATGAAATTCAAATAGATTCCCTCCCGAAGTCGTGTTTAGCTGCGTAATTAAATCAAGACGGACGTGGCCTGTAAGTGCCGCACGCCTGCGAAGAAGACGAGAGGAATAAACGAAAGTGACTCAATTTTCTTAAAACCACACATTAGTGTGAATTGTATTCGGTGGGGTATCTTCTGATTATCTTAGGATTTCAATCTTCAATTAGTATTTCCCCCGCTCTACACATACATTGCATTAGTGTATAATGGCATGAAACATCTAAAAGTGCTCTGAAGCAGACATTTAGTCAGACGCCCTCATTACCTGATTTTCTCTGCAGAGATAATGAAACGCTGTGAGAATCTTTCTTTTTTACTTAGACACACACACGAATAGGAGCACGGTTAATAAATCGGTGGCATATCTAACAGCCCGTGCAATAACATACGACGCTTAGCCAGATTAAAGGGATGCCGCTGCTTGTTCCACTGTTCTAGCAGGCAGCGTGGAGAATATCGTTAGCTTGCATGTACATGCGCGTTCGATGGCGTGGAGAGTGAGCTGAATGACAAAGAGTTTTTGAGCAGAAGGCATTTCCAGCTTGGCGTGACGGTGCATAAGCAGCATGAGGACACCTCGCTGGTAACTGTCAGGAGATCAGCCCTGCACTCCCGAATGTACTTGATTGCACAGTGAAATAAAAACACTCCTAAATATTTATTAAAATGTTGTTTGGCATCTTTCATATGCACCAGGATTTCCAACCTGTTAGTGGAGCACGCCAGCGTAGAAGGGAGCTGCAGCACTCGGAGCCAGACCGTAGGGGAGTGGCTCGACTCCATCAAGATGGGCCGCTACACTGAGCTCTTCATGGAAGGAGGTTACTCTTCACTGGAGACGGTGACTCAGATGACATCAGAGTAAGACCATTTACACACATACAAACATGACAGACGGAAGTACAAGGACGTCTAGCCATGCAGATTGTTTTGCTTTTATTCAATTGTGTTTTTATGTACAAGTTTTAACAATTTTGATTTAAAAAGTGACTCGATTTCAGTTTTGTATAGGGAGTATTTCTTTGTGGTTGAAAGTGGACTCAAATGATACAATTAAATTCATATTCATAGTAAATATTTTAACAAAAGTTATCTCAGGACACTTTTCACATGGAGCATAATTCATCACCCATTTTTAGGATTTAGTACATGGTTGCAAAAAAGTTCTAAAAAGATTTAAAGAACTGAGAACTTCTGTAAACTTCTATGTTATAATGACTTATGAATGTGTTTTTAAATGTATTTTATTAAGATGTCTTCATTGCACAACAACATAGATAAAGATTTCATCAAAAAGCTAGTTGTCTAAACTATTACAAGTAAACCTCTAAAAGGGAAAACGTTTTTGAAAAAGCGTGAATGTCTGGGTTTTTAGCACTTTTGTCATATATTCCTTTATTTGTGAGCAGACTGCTTGATAATTAAGGGCCTGTTGTTTCTGTGCGGTTTCAGGGATTTGCGAAGAGTGGGAGTGAACCTGGCTGGACATCAAAAAAAGATCATCACTAGTATTCAGGAGATGAGAGTCCATATGAACAACACCAACTCTACTGTAAACATCTGATGCATATGTACAGGCACGTGCACACACGTAAATACACCCATATGAACGCCATATATGGACCTAGTATGTGACGAAAAGACTCAGATTTTGCTGTTGGACCTAGAACGGCTTGGCACTTTCTACAGACAAAGAAAGCGAGTGTTTATGGATCTAAACTGGAGGATCCACATTTTTTTGTTGTGGTTCTTGTGTGTGGACTTATCTTGTGGTGTCGTTGGAGATATTTGACGTCGCAGCACTAAAACCAAACTGAACGGAGCTGAGTGGTGCTACGCGAAGGAGGAGATGACAGTCAGCCAAACGGAACTGAAGTGAAGAGATTTCATTCTAAATTATTCCATTTGTGTGAATCCCGGGGATTGTGATATATCCGTGCACCGTTTTCTCCGATCAAACGTGAAACGTATACCACAGATCTGGCTCTGAGAGCAACCAGCAGCTTTTTTTTTTTTTTGGGCTGGTGTCACAAATACTAGAGTTTCAAACAAAAAACTTTTTACAGCCTGTCTCAGGTGATCTGAACCCGAAGGATCTGAACCGTTTCTAGGGAAATTTGCTCTGGAAGTACAGTCCCCATCACGAGTCATTGAACTCAACACCATTCTCAGGCAGGGAAATAAGTAATAATGGACCAAGAGCAACATTAGTTTCAGTCTTTGCTTTGCCGTGCTGATGTGCTTTGGATGTTGTTTTCCAGTCTTAGGCAGGTCTTTGTGCGACAGGACTGCAGTTGTAACCCAACTGTACAACTCATGGAAGGTCCAGACTCCTATTAAGCATTGTGTACTTGATTCTTCATCTTCCAAAGCAATGCAAGACAAAAGTACACAAAGCAAACATTGTGTTAAAAGAGGCTGAAATTTAAAATGTAACAAAGTTCGTGACAAGGAAATCATCTGGGATTGGCTTCGTCCAGAAGAGTTTGAGTCTCTTGAGCCTACAAAAGGCTTTAGGCATTATGGTATTCTATGACTGCTCTTCTGGTTGAATGTATAACACTACACTCAGTTGCAGCATCAACCTGTTTTGCTTGACATGCAAATGCTGTCAATTAGGTATCGAATGTGGTCCTTGAAACGGCTTCTGATCAATAGGAATCCCTACTAAGATCTTGACAGATTCCTACAGAACACGTTCAGCTATCAACCCCTAAACCACGCCGATCCTAATCCCTTCATATAACCGGATACTTCACGCATGTTTTAGTGGAACGTTCACTCAGATGCCAGGGAACCTTCGTGCAGGTTCACACGGCTTCACTCGGAGTCTAGAAGAACTGTTTACTGAGATTCAACTGACACATATGGATCACCCAGATTCTGATGAACCTTCATGCAGGCTCTCCGTCGGACATTCAACCGTCTCATAGGTTCTAATGAAAATGTCAACATCTTCAAAGGCACTTCAGGTGGGATTCAGCATTCAATCTGTTGGAAATTTCCTTCATGGGGATTCACGGAAGGTTCTTGCTGGTGTGATAATGGAACTGCCAGTCAGATTCAAGCAGGACTGTTTACTGATAATCTAATGGAACCTTCCCTCACATTTTAATGGAATCTGCTAGCATTCCAATGCAGCCTTCACTCGGATTTTCATGGAGCCTTCACTTAAGACCAACAACCTTCAGGTACCATGGAAAACCCTCAACAATCTGTTCAGTTCACCGCGCCGTAGAATCTCTCTCCACCACGTATGCCACACCACAATAAACCTCACTCATACAGGACTGCTGAAAATAAGAAGGCAATATTGATCAACTTGATAATCATCTATTTATTTAAAAGAAAAGAGAAAGGGATGTAGACAGTTTGTCTCGGCAACATACTCTCTCGGACTACTGAGCAGCTCTGCCTACATGTCTTTCATGTATATAATGTATAATATATTTAACGCAGGGAGCATTGTTCTTCTGTCTACCACCATGTGGACAAGTTGGAATTGATCTAACATCTCAGAGTAGTACACATTAGTAAATAGGGACAAATATTCAAAATCAGCATTCCTGCTACTTGGACATGGGCCACTGTCAGGTGGGGGCAACCAGCACATCTGTCCCCATGTAAGGGTGCCCAAAGAGGTATGCAGAATTAACAAATTGTCATGTTATGTTGTCGGTGATTGTGTTTCAGTTCAAGTTTTGGTACAAGACCTAGAAATATTTTCAGCGGCCCTAAATGAGACAGCAATAAATACGCTGTTGTCTCTAAAAGGTGGAGGAGTGTGCACAGGGATTGATGTACTTCTGGTATGGTTTAAATGTATACAATGATGTCAATGATCAAGCCCCTTGCTTTACTTCTCTTTGGTATGGTATATTATACATTACTACGCAGCGCTTTATTGCTACAACTTGACCCTTTTAAACATTGTGTTCACCTTAGCAGGAACTGATTTCTGACAGAATATAATCCTCTTTGCAGATGACATGCTAATATTTTTTTTCTTGGATATACACAGTGTACTGCTAGTGCTGTGGCTTAAGAGTGGAAACAAAATGAGATTGTAAAGCTAGTTTTATAAGAAGGGGTATCAGTGGCTATGAAAAGGATAGAAAAGCACACAAGAAGAATGTACAGTTTTAAAGGGGTGTTTCACTTTTTTGGAGTTGTGTTTCACTTTTAAACACTTAAAACTCCCGCTGACTGTAAAAGTCAAAGTAAAAGGCCTCATTGGCCAACTCACTTGTAGTGTTTAAGCATTTCTACATGCTGATCAAGATCATACTTCTTAACTGGTTTGATAAGAGAATGTGAGTGATCATTATTCTATGTGGGTATGTGTTTTTAAAAGGCGAAACCTTCTACCAGAGTGAAAGTTTGCTTGAAAGACAAACCTGCATAGTCGCGTTAGTCTACATTTAAGCTTTTGGAGGTTTGGCTCCATATTTTTTTGCATTAATATACTATATTGTAGTTTTAAAGGTGGTGGGGAAAATAGCTATTTATCAGTGTTTTCTTTCTTTTTTTAAAGCAGGTCTTATTCTTGTCTTCAAAAAAGCACCTAACCGTTTGGCAGTTAAACATATGTACTGTGTGTAGACTATTGTGGCTATGCAGATTTGTAATGGAGCGGGGAGAATGCATCAATAACATGGTGCACCTTTTATATTAGACAATATAAGGCATGTACAGTGAAGGTAATTGTGCTGGGTGGTCCCCTCAGTTATATGAATACCACAGGCATTTGACGAAGTTTCACAGTATTTTGATCCCACCCAAATTTCATGGTATTGGCTTTTTACAAACACCTTTTTCAACTTAGTTTTCAACTTAATACTTATGCCCGGAGCATGAAAAATTGGTGAATAGTACACCCTTATAAGTGCCTCTTATCTTTCGAGCACCATTTTTTTCCTCCCCCGCCAAAATGCTCTGCCCCAATTGTGCCCCAACTTTCTATGTATTTACTTTTTGCCAACAATATCTACAGGCAATAAGAAGAATGTCAGACAATGTGTATGTTGGAACTAATTTAATTTGCACTTTATGAGAAATCTTGTGCCCTTTTTTTCGTTTGACTTTAATGTCTATAGGTGACTGACTTTTTAGGGTCAAAGTGTTTCTTAATGATTTACTATACAGGACAATTACTATAATAACTGTGTTCCATTATGCTGATTATATCACTTCATATTCTCAGTGCTTGCCATAGTGTAACATTTGACAGTTAAGCACAAAGCATTGGTAATATTTTTAAGAACAAATCAAATCTATATATATTGAAAAATAAAACATCATTGATGTAGAGCACCATTTTCTTGTGTATGGCACATTACACCTTCAGAACATAAGCACAGGGTTTAACAGAAATCTTTGAGGATGGCGATTGGATGATACGGCACATAGCCCTCGATGTCAACGAACTTCAGCCAGAGATTTTTGACTGAGCGTTCGGACCCATGCTAAGTACAAAAGTGTGAAAGCGGGTATTGATTTGTTGTCATTGCAGATAACAATACTAATCTACAATTTGGTTGACGGGTGTTGCCAAGGGGAAAACGTTGTCATTAATTCAAATTATTTACTCTCAGCACTTTTGCAGTGGCATGATTTCATCCTGGCCGTCGCTTGTTAAGCAATTTTCATTTGGCGGGAAGCAACAAAGCACAGAGAACAAGCAGAGACCTGTGAAGATTTATTGATGTGTTGTTACTCTACAATGTCAGCTGGAACTCCATCAACAATGCAGTGAAGTGTAATGCAGGAGCCAATTTTGTACTGTCACATTAGATTACTGAACATGTTTTATTTAATCTAAGTAAGCAACTTTGCTGTATTGAAATTGACTTTCAGAAGGGGGGTCTTGCATACGTACACAGAAGAGTTTGTTGGGATTGGCGGCGTAACAAAAGCACTACATAAACCACAAAATAGGAGGTTTTACTGAACTCGAGCTAATGTACAAAACCAATACCTGAAGTATGTTTGCGTATACAGTGTAACATATAAGAACCATAAAAGGTTGTCGTGATATCTGACTCAGAGACACTTTATAATTATGAAAAACAGTGCTTGGCGTCTTTAATAACTTCAGAAATGTAGCAAAGAAGTGGGCGGGGTTATAGCTGCGCCATATTTCTGGAAGTTACAATGTTTTCTTTAGACAATATGTCACTGTTTTCTGACTAGATGGGAATTTCTTTCAGGCAATGAAATGAATAAACCTGAAATGAAACTGCAGCTCAAAAGTCAACGGCAGAAGACTGAGTAGAACATGACGCTTGTTCCTGGTTGCAAGTTGTCAATGACGGACCACATTGTGGGGAGAAAAAAAATGTTTCTCAAAATATGATGATATAATGGAAGACTCCAGTGTTTGTGTGTCGAGTAGCATTGTGATTTGTGCTAAAGTTCAACTTTCAAATGCAAATTTGAAGAGGATGAATTAAGTTACCTATGGCCCCGCCCACTTCTCAACTGTATTATTGACTTGTCAGGAAGTGGTCGTGGAAATGTGCAGCTTTCGCTCAAAGTATCAACATACAAAAAGCAGGTATGCCGTTATTGCGTTTTCCCCAGGTCAAAGACGACGATCATGTCATCAATAAGCCACACATAAGGTTTTAACCGATTGAATAACTGTTTTGTGATTCTTTGAAAGCACAGTAAAGATTCTTTTGTTGTGCTATTGGTTTGTCTTTGAGACTGTCATGTATTATGTTTGTGTTGATGTTTTTGTAGTGTGTTATCAAAATCTATATTTTTCCAATAAAACCAATAAAAAATTAAACTAGCTGTCATTGTCTGATAGCCTTATAGCCATGGCTGCTTTGAATGTGTTTCTGGATAGATGCCTGAAATAAACTCTGTGTTTAACGCAAGCTTTTGCTCAACAACATACTATACTTCAGTTAATATCCCTGTCTTGAATTTAAAGTTTTTATGGTGAATACATAATCCCAGCACCAGCTCTTCTGGGGTTTAGAATGACTCATCGGCGTTCTCATGTTCTACTAATACATGTTGAATAAACATTCATTAGATTTTTAGCCACTTTGACACTGACTGAAATATCTCTAACTATTGGATGGATTTCCGTTAAAGTTTGTACAGGCATGCATGGTCTCCAGAGACTGAATGCTACGGACTTTGGAGGTCCCCTGACTATTTATCTAGTGTCACCATCAGGTCAAAGTATTCAGTGAAATATCTCATGATCTACATGAAGGATTGGATGGATTGTCGTGGAATTCAGGTCAAAATGTCAATTTGTCCAAGACTTTGGTGCATGACATAATACCTTCAAAACGGTCTTTTTAGCCACAGCTGTGCTTTAATTGGTGCTGATTTGCAAACACGAACATATTTACATTTACATTTAGGTCATTTAGCAGACGCTTTTGTCCAAAGCGACTTACAATAAGTACATTTGTCAACATATCAGACATCAATGCACCAACATAAGATGGCAAACATGGTGCTAAACAGCTCAACCTCATCGAACCTTGAGTTGACCTTATGGAAAGTGGTAAATTGCAGAGACACCACGTTTTATATTGGCATTGTTTGCAGGGATTTAGAGTCATAGTTATTTTGACAATCAATAATGACATGTTTAATGGTTGCAGCAGTGTGTATTGTTGCATCTTACTGTTATGGCTGTGCAACTTCACAGTCTAATCGACCCAACTACAGGCTGTGAACTGTCATGTAAAGTACTTTGTTAGGATTTGTGTCTTGTTTTATATTCCTTGTTGTTTTCTCTGTAATGAGCTATTTTAGCCAAACAATGTAATCGCTGAAAGATATTTCCCAGCAATGCAATTAGACATGGTTTACTGGGTGAGATACCAATTGTCAGGGTAACAAGGGAGCTAGTTAGTGGGTTTTCTTTTTGAACTGGTAAGACAGATGGATAAATGAACACGGAGGCTGTTTTTGATCTCCAAAGCGATTCAAATAATTCCCTTGTAAAGAAAGCAGCCCTAAATTACACACACCTCATCTATGTGCCTCGCTATTTGAAGAAAATGATTGTCAGTGGGGCATCACGGCTGAAAACACAATCCAGTAGAATACAGTTCATGGCTGGGTTAAAGTGATTATGAACTGCAAGGTTCTGGAAAATGCATGATATTCTAAAAACCTGATGATGCAAGAAGAGGCAACGCCGCGTCTGTCAGATGCTCGCTGCTGATATCAGCGATTCGTGTTATTGTGTGCTCGCTCGAGGGCAAAAGCCTTGCTAACAATTACATAGCATTCGCGGCTAATGCATCTTATTTTGCATACACAGCATGTGGTGAGTGGTCATTGTGGAGTATTTATTCTTTGAATCATTATGACGGGTTATGCAGTGGAAAATGATTTTCTTAATATCCCCCAACTAATCCTGGTTTTTGTGTTAACCTTGAATCATGACAGAAGGTGACGCTAAGTACAGTGCTACGGTAGTTTATATGTAAATAGCAAATGGCTGTGTGTGCGTGCGTGTGTGTGTGTGTGTGTGTGTGTGTGTGTGTGTGTGTGTGTGTGTGTGTGTGTGTGTGTGTGTGTGTGTGTGTGTGCGTGTGTGTGTGTGTGTGTGTGTGTGTGTGTGTGCATGTGTGTTGTGCTGTCAAATGAAGGCGAGCTGATCTCTGGGGGAATCCACGGCTCAAGGTGATTATTACACTCACACACAAACACAAAAAAAGTGTATGAAGGTGGAATTAGCCATCACACCATCAGCGTGGCTATTACCGAAACCTCTGTATCAGCGGCTTGAAGAAAAGAGCTGCAGTGTGTGTGTGTGTGTGTGTGCGTGTGTGTGTGTGTGTGTGTGTGTGTGTTTTGGGATTGCACTGGGCCTATATTCCCACTGGTGCTGACTACTGGGATTGTTCTCGGATGGATGGACGGTTGTCTCGCTTTGGGCAAGCCCCGGTGTCCCTCTGTGTGTGTGCATGTCTTCACCCGCCCACATGCTCCGTCTGTCCGCCCCCCCGCCCACGTCTTAATATCGGCATGACATTCATTTTGCGACTCCATCAGGTCTTCCGTTCTGGCTTTCTGCTTTACATCCCTCGTCTCGCCGTCTATCACGCCGCCACTGTGTCACTCTAAAGTCAGTCATCCCAGGGCACGATAAAGTAATTTCCTGTTGAAGAGGTTTCGGTGGTCGAGGCGTCCCGAGGGTCATTTAAAAATCATTGCAGAGATGCCTCTTTAATCATTATGAATGACCTTCAGCAGAACCTTAGCTGTCAGTTTAGGGGTAATAGTGTCTGTGGATCTATGTGTTCGTGTGTATGCAATTCTCTGTCTGTATGTGTTTGTACTCACGTACGTCTATATTTGTGCCTTTTCTGCATTCGGTTGATTGTAATATTTTTTGCAATTTCTTTGTTAGGTTATTGTTTAGTATCGGAAGTACCTTGAAGTTAAACGCTGGTGCTGGTGATGTTTATAATGGCAGCTGGCAAATGGCAAGTCTTCAGCCTCTCAGTTGAAATACTAACAGCTTACAATAGAAATAGTAGCCTACAATAGTAAATGCTTGCCATTTCTGAGCTTTATTGTAAAACGGCCCATAGAGAGCAGCCGTTTCAATACTATGATGTTATGATCTTGTGTTTTTTTAACTTTTCAATGCTTTTATAAATAAACATAGGAAGTGTCATAATTTAAGAGTTTCTAGAGTTTAGGAGCCGATATTGTAATTGATATAGAAATCATAATTTCTGCTTTTACAATTTAATGAGGAAACATACTTTCCCTATTCTCCTGGGTTTGTGTTTTTCTCATGTCCAGGTCCTGACCTCCGAGCCGTACTAAACCACTTCTCATGCAGATTGTTAGCTCAAGGTGCATATGTCCAGATAAAGCCGCTCGCTTTTTGTCCTCGGTGTAGCACCCACCCTCAGCACCCATCAGACTGTTACAGGACGTCTGACCCAGACCACATAAGCTGCTGGTAAATAGCCATATCCATTCTGCTGCTGATCCGAGAAGCCCGCCATCAGAGGACTGGGCGATGTCAAGGGGCTGGCAAGGACACACACACACACACACACACTCTCACACTCTCTCACACACACACACACACACACACACACACACACACACACACACACACTCACTCTCTCACACAGAAACCTTGATAGCTGTGGCAGTCTGGCAGGTCTTTGTGTAGCACTGAAGATAACTCACACACACACACACACACACTGTCTCTCTCTCTCTCTCTCTCTCTCTCTCTCTCTCTCTCTCTCTCTCTCTCTCTCTCTCTCGCCCACCCACTGTATCTCCTTCATACAACAGCAGCCAGAGGGACGTATTTGTCACTTGCCCAGATGTTTTTCCAAGGTCCTTTATTCGAAGCAGTCAATCATATGAGCAGAAATGTCCCTAATGTGAAGTCCCTTTGGCGCAGTGTGTGTGTGTGTGTGTGTGTGTGTGTGTGTGTGTGTGTGTGTGTGTGTGTGTGTGTGTGTGTGTGTGTGTGTGTGTGTGTGTGTGTGTGTGTGTGTGTGTGTGCATCGATGCATGCGTGTGGAAGGTCCGTCAAGGTGAGATGAAAGTGCATTTGACTTGAGACACGGGGGGTGGGGGGGTAATATATTTATAACAACTACAATAACTCGCACACATACCATTACATTTGCTATTTCTCTGCTCTAATGAGGTCTGTCACTCTGGCAGACGCACGCACACACACACACACACGCACACACACACACACACACACACGCACACGCGCACGCGCACACGCACACACACACACACACACACACAGTGATTTGGCCGGGCACACACTCTTTGTTCCTGCTTTCTCCATGAAATCGAGCAGCTTTACTGGTGACTTATAGTTATTTAGTGACTTTGTGAAAATGCACGATCTGGAATGCAAAAAAGAACCCAAATTATCTTTATTTTTCAGGTCTGTCAAATAAATAAGCTCAGCCTGAAGTCAGATTCTATTTTTCTATTTCATGATCCAAAAGAAAAGCTTAATTAAAATAAATGAGCAGTAAAAAAAAGGATAAAAGTGAGTTTCACGTCCAACCGTGTACTATAATATGGCCGCGTTATTTCGAGGTTGTTAGCCCCCATCAACTTCGCTCCATAATGAAGAGGTGCTGCCTGCCCACTGAGCTGTCTCGTCTGATAATTATTTTGACATTACCCGCTGTGAGCTGGGAGGGAATTAGCCTCCGCAGCGTCTGCCTGCCATACATTCTCTATAATCAGCCTCAGCATGCATGGGCAAATGTGTGCATGCATTGTGTGCAAATACAGAAATCGTGTGGGTATGTGGAGCAGTGCTGGGGATGGACCACCGTCACTTTATAAAGGTGCATGATTCACGCAGCTACTGATCAAATTATGACCCATTTTTGTTATGAAAATCTAATGCAATCCCCCATAACTCTGTTTATTAACCTTGGTACAGGGCTCCTACTCATTCTGAGTGGGTTTAGAACTACAGCACTGCAAAGACACAGCAACCCCCATGTGAAAGCACCCTGAGGGAGAGAAGGGCCAGATGTTTCTCACAGTGTGAACATGTCACAGCAGTTTGGCTTTGTGAAGTTTAAATGATCGATACTTTTTCCCTTGTAGAATGAAATACTTCAAGACATTGATCTTTATCGCTTTGGAGTTTCGCTTCCGCATAAATGTGATGAATTAATTCAATTTATGTAAGTTTTTATCAGTTCAGTAAAATGCAGCGGAGTGTAATTAGGTCAATTTCTGTTCATTAAAATCCAATCAGTTCCAGCAGTAAATAACAAATCCTTTGATCCCAGAAAGTGGCGGTACAAGACGATCAAGCTCATATTATTAACATTTCACAATAAAGCATGTAAAATGTAATTTCCCAGTAATGTTATGAAAACCTGGCTCACCAGTTTCTGGAGTGCTTTTTCCTCAAATGTGTAGGAAGGGGAGTTAATAGCTGCGAGAATGTCTTTGGTATCTGTGAGAATCACCTCATTTATCTTAATATCCACTGGGCTCTGCATAGACAAACTAATGACTGCAATGCATCACCTGGATATTGTATTTCAGTGTGTGTGTGTGTGTGTGTGTGTGTGTGTGTGTGTGTGTGTGTGTGTGTGTGTGTGTGTGTGTGTGTGTGTGTGTGTGTGTGTGTGTGTGTGTGTGTGTGTGTGTGTGTTGAGGTTGTGTGTTGAGGTTGTGTCAACGTTCTTTCTCAGCCAGCCTCCCTGTACGTCTGTTGCACATTTGCAAGTATCCTGCTCGCTATCATGTATGTGTAATGCCTAGTATTATGTGTAATGAAGTCGCAGTGTCCTTGGAATCCCATGTACTGAATTTGAATTGTGAGGTACGTTCACCGGCCAACGCACATAAACTGCCAATGCACAGAGTGGCGTGTCACACTCGTGTAGCACGGGAAGAAGTGAATGTGTGCAATTACGCCCTACGGAAGAAATAGTCCCACTAACACATGTTGACAGCCGAGGTCTGTGGGTTTTCCTGAGAGGTGTTCACACCGTCTCCGGTGGGTTTTTCCAGATGTATTTTTTGCAGAACAAATGAAATTCTATTCCACACATTCTTCTTCTTTTTCGAAACCTGTCATCTATGTGGTCATTGATACTCAACTTGCAGGCGATCGGCTGCTGGGTGGCCATTTTTAAGGGATTCAACCTTTTGGGGGGTGATTTTGATGAATGCGGTACCAGAGTGCTTATAAGGTGCCATGGGATCCCCCAACAGAGATCTGGGCTGAGATCCAATCGCTTGTTGTGTGTTTATTTACTGGCCAATAAAATCCTTACATATGCAAAAGTGACCCAGGGCAAAGCAAGTTGTGTATCCCCCGGCTGGCCTCAAGCAGAGATGAGCCGGCTACAGAGACCTGGCTCACTCACTTCATGCTAATTCCACACCGCAAACCCGGAGTCTCGGCCCGTGACTCTAGTGACATCACTTGAGTCATTTATTGTATGCTTACGTTCAAAATGAAGACGCTAAGCTAATACAGCGTAGTCGCATTGATACATCTCTTGACATAGCTGCCCAGTTTGACCTTTGCTTCAAACAAATAGCGCTCACTAACAGTGCGTAATGACTCATGATTAAGTCACCGTTTTCTGAAATGACTATTGATTTTGTCCCACAGCGAGAAGGAGCTGCCAAGGCCACAACACAATGCACAGACAGAGATATGAGCGAGCCATCCGTGAGAGTAATCCCAGCAGACGATCAGTCATCATTCCACAGCTGATGATGAATCACCTCGCTGTACTTTGATCACTTTGTGCTTTTCCCCTTAGTGATATCCTCCTCGAGGTATTTTCCTTCTTATTTAGTAGTCAGCCTGGCAGAAAAGTCAATGAACGTCGGAATTACTCTGAATGCATGAATTTGTCTGAATGGATAAAGACTGAATGATTGACGGCTACGCTTAAGACGAGTACATTCGGAGAGCACGACTGGAACATCCCTCTGCTTGTAACGTCTGTCTGAAGCAGAGCAAAGAGTCCTGACTGCTTGACCTCATTTGGCGAAGTGGCTGATTCCGTCTCATGTTGTTGCATTTTGCTGCAGTCGGAAATTTTAATGCGGTTATTAAATACAACTGCACATGTGTGTGTGTGTGTGTGTGTGTGTGTGTGTGTGTGTGTGTGTGTGTGTGTGTGTGTGTGCGTGTGCGAGTACGAACCCATTTAGCTCAGTGTCAGACCTTCTGAAAGTGTATGCCGTAATACATTCAAGTCCATTAATGCCTGGGAATGAAACAGAATCCGAAAGAGGACACACACATGCATGCCCAAACACACACACGCGCACACACACACACACACACACACACACACAGAGTGCTGTATGTCTCTGATAGCTTCTATTATCTAGGTCTCCCTCCTGGCTGCACATCAAACATGGATGAGCTCCAACCATAAAAGACTCCATTTTCCTTTGATTTATACAAGGAATAAAAATCGGAAAGGTGAAAAGTCCAAACCATGCATATTTTATCAGCTCGCTGACACCAAAGGCAAGACGGAACAAATTTTAACACAGAGCAAAACTTAAAATAGACCGTGATAGGACCAAATACAGGAACTGCAAATACTGAACCCCTCGAC
The DNA here is from genome assembly GCF_963514095.1 of Eutrigla gurnardus. Classification (NCBI taxonomy): domain Eukaryota; kingdom Metazoa; phylum Chordata; class Actinopteri; order Perciformes; family Triglidae; genus Eutrigla; species Eutrigla gurnardus. Next base: position 23,460,282 of record NC_139930.1, read on the forward strand.
CCTCATCGGCCACAAAGTCTCCCGACCTCAACCTGGATCAACAAAACGTGTCTATCGTGGCACAAAGACGAACATTTTTACAATTTCAGTTTCAATTCTGTCGATTAATAATTCAAATAGTGAAGCTTCTAATGATTTTTTGGATATAGAGTAAAGGTGGTCTGGTTTTGGGTATTTAACAGGAATAAACACATGAAATGGAAGTCCTGACGGCGATGTGAACTAAGAGGCTTCACATAAGGTTAAGATTCTTCTCGACACCGCAGAGACGGAGAGAACAAATATGGCTTTGGCAACAAAAAACATTCCTCGGAGTCCAGTTAGTCCTCTTCCTCGTGCAAAGACAGTGATTACAGATCAGTACTCTGGCAATGAGAGGCTATATCTGTGTGTCCCCATGGTGTTTCCACTAATAGAGTGAGGATGGGGGCTGGATGGTGTGTGTGTGTGGGGGGGGGGGGGGGGGGGGAGCAATCCTGACAATCCACATTAAAGCAAATATACGTTTGCAAATGCACTCAGTTTATATCATCACATCAATATTGCATGAGATTCAGACCCTTCGAAACATGAAAAGTGCATGGCTTCCCTATATTTCATCAAATAACCACAAATAGGTTATTTTTGGTCCAAAGCTGTCGCTAAAAGTTTGTTTTGGTTGGTTCTTTTTTTGTTTTTCATGATATCGCTATAAAATCACATTTGTGTATCCAATTAATAACGGGTATAGTTTTTTTTGCACAATAAAAAACATATCATGCATGGACAAAAGTCTAAAATACAGGAAGTGGATTAAGCCTTTATACATTCACAGAGTTAATCATCCTTATTTAAGATATAATTAATAGTGAAATTCATGTCATATTCCCCTATAATTCATATATTGTTCAACACACGAGTCTTTTCTCTCTTATTAATGTTTTGGCCCATGTCATATATAGACCACCCAGGTACTACACCACCCATGCAGACCAATCCACCTCACCTTTTTTCTTTTTTGTGTGAGGTCATTTCCAGCCCTCTTCACCTATTCTTCCTCCTCCAACCATCCATCTGTACTGTACTCCATCTGCCCCCCCCCCCCCCTCCCTCCACCATCCATAAATCGCCCTGTGCGTAGCCCCACTCCCATCCCCACCTTCCCTCCCCTGTCTCACCCTCTTCCTTCCTGTCCCCCTCTTCTTCCCTTCCTACTCCCCGTTTTTCTCCATCCATCCATCCCCGTCTGAATAATGCAGCGGCCACGCAGCTGCAGAGCCATTGTCCCTGCTTCAATGTTAATGTTGTGTCCTTGTCACAATTATTGGGTCACTATCATCCATCACAGCTAATCATTGTCATACAGATACACGGACAAACAAAACGCATTACGGAGAACAAAGGCACACACATGTAGGGAACAAAGGCACACGCCGAGCGGAGAAACGTGTTGCGGTTTGTGGCGCTCATGTTAAATTAAATGATGCACTGAAACAGATCTGTCAAACGCAAAATGTATGGCAAGGCAAGGCAATTTTATTTGTATCGCACCTTTCAACCACAGGGCAATTCAAAGTGCTTTACATAAAACATTAAAAGCATTGGAGAAAAAAATTGGGTGTTAAATAAATAGGTTTGTATTTGTGTTCAAGGATTCTTGTCTAAAATATGTTATAACATTTCAATATGATTTTTTTATTATTATTATTATTATTATTATTATTATTATTATTATTATTATTATTATTATTATTATTATTATTATTTTAAAGGCACAATCCCATTATTGTGCCCAATAGCCCCCTTTAATACCCCCCAAAATGTCATAACAAATCACTCTTATGCTGGAAATTTTGAAATTTGGATTTGCTGTTCAGTGCTACACCAAAATCCATAAAGAGTGAGTATTCTCTCACATATTGGTGTCAAGTCACACAATTGTATTTATTACATTTTTTTGTGCTGAGGTTTTAAGGTTGGTCTGGAGGATGAGAGACCATTGAAATATATTTTTCATTTTTAATGACAACATCTGTGTAATGATGATGATGTACCGTCATCACGGAAACTTTAATCCGTTCACTTTCGGTGTAGGCAACAATACTAACATGTTGTTTAGGTACTAAAACAGCGGTTCGGTTCAGGAAAGGAAAGATCCCAGTTTGAGTTGAAAGAACTCTGTTACGTAACTTCTTTGGTTTCACACAGGAGATGAAAACTGGTCTCCTGGGTGAAAGTTCTGTGTTTGACCCACCCGCTCACCACGACCTCCAAAGCTATTTCCATTGAACCAGAACCACAACGAAGGTATTCCACATCCCGATTGACTTTCCATTGGTTTCCGTGAATTTTTAACACATTATGTGCTTTTAAGAGGTGACGGTCATTTCACGTATTTCTGCGAGGGCTGAAATAACAATAGAGATGATCAATTGTCTGAATTCTGATTAAAGGGGCTCAAAATAGCCAGTTGCTGCACAAATAATAACACCACCACAGTGATGACATGCAGGTCAGACATTTTTACTCCACGTCGTACAATGAGGAACTTGTGAGCCGTGTCTGCATTCACAGAGAATCGTTTGTAAACATGCAAAAATCTGCTTTCTTTTATAATCCTGTCAGCAGCGGTTATATTATATAGCGTTGTTGTTGTAGTTTAATTCACAGTGAACATCTTTATGATTTCAAGATGTGGTCCAGCCCCCCCGTTCAGCTCTCATCACCCCAGTGGTTTGGCTTTGCTTTCCCATTCGTGATCTAAAGAGTTGAGAATGCTTGTGATGGAGGATGGGTCTTTGGTTGGATTATTTGTTTGATTTCCATCAAACACTTTTCAGTGAAGGACATGGCGTATGGATTTGGACCGCGGCACTGAAGAATTTGTTGTGGTGGTGGGGGGGGGGGGGGGGGGGGGGGGGGGGGTGGTGTTGAAGGATGGAGGCTAATGTGGATTAGGTTAAACAGGCCCATTAAAACATGAAAGCATGTTGATAGCTGACGTGGGAGTATCAGACGTCTCCTCTTAGAGACCAAGGACTGTAGGGTATTGAACGTGTGTGTGTGTGTGTGTGTGTGTGTGTGTGTGTGTGTGTGTGTGTGTGTGTGTGTGTGTGTGTGTGTGTGTGTGTGTGTGTGTTTGTGTGTGTGTGTGTGTGCTGCAAATTAATCGATAGGGATGAGAACTGGCTGGTTTCTATTACCTATTTAATTATCCTCCATCAAACAAACATGAGCACCTTGAAATCACTTAGACCACGGTCCATCTCATCTGCACACACACACACACACACACACACACACACACACACACACACACACACACGCACACACACACATGCGAGTAGACAAAAGTAGAGGTAGTCACTTTTACTTTTACTGTCATATTAGAGAGAATCATGGAAAGCAGAAAAAACACAAATGCATTCACAAAAGTAGCAGGTCCTTTCCCAGTGTCCTTGGTTGAGGAGCTGCAGGTTTGTGCCGCCACCGACCCACCGACCCACCGAGCCACCGAGCCACCGAGCCACCGAGCCACCGACCAACCGACCCACCGACCCACCGACCCACCGACCCACGAGCCACCGACCCACCGATCCACCGACCCACCAGGCATGCAGCCATGTTTCTGTCTGCCCTAAAACTGTAAAGCAGTTGTTGTCGACCGCCGAACCATCTGACGAGGCATAAATGATGCAGACTTTGTGGTTGAAATCAAAATATTTATACAGATGATCATTTGTTACCGCCAAAACCAAAACAAGCCAATTTTTTTTTTTTTTTTGCTGCAGCTGAGAGCTACATGGCTGCAGACTGTGTGTGTGTGTGTGTGTGTGTGTGTGTGTGTGTGTGTGTGTGTGTGTGTGTGTGTGTGTGTGTGTGTGTGTGTGTGTGTGTGTGTGTGTGACTGACAGCTGTGAGACATGTGCACGTCTGCTGGTGTCTGATTAGGCAGGGGTGTCTGTTCTCTCTCTCTCTCACTCTGGCTCGGTTACATAACGGGCAATCTGCAGTGAAATCTGTGTGTGTGTGTGTGTGTGTGTGTGGGTGTGTGTGTGTGTGTGTGTGTGTGTGGTGTGTGTGTGTGTGTGTGTGTGTGTGTGTTTGTGTGTGTGTGTGTGTGTGTGTGTGTACAGTATATGCGCATGCAATTGAAAGCCAGTTTTGTGTATCGTGTGACTCAGTGCCTACGTTTGACCTAGAAACGTCGAAAGAGTCTCTCATGGCTTCATTAGGGTATAAACTGAAAGTTCAGAATCCATAACCTTCAAATAATTAGCCTGACACTGTGTTTCTCTCTCTCTTTTTTTGTAATATATTATGATACAAAGTTTCTCACAGTTTTATTCATGTCGTCTATGATTTATTCCACTAACTTTTTTCACGCCGTCATTCTCTCTCGTGAAGTGGGAGGAGCCACTAGTTGTGAAAGAATCACTTCCGTTCTAATTCAGTCATTATTTAATGCTATTAAACATTGGACAACCTGCTGCACAAACCAAATGTGTCATACAGGCAAAAGAAGCCGTCATGGTAGAACTTCCTGCGGGGACTTCCTGTCAAGAACTTTATTTTGAAAGGACACTATGCATTTGATGACCCTGCCACATTGAAAACTGTCTCGAGGGGTAAGAAGATCGTCATAGTTGGACAGTCTCATTAGCTGTGTGTGTTGTCTTTGGGTCACCATCACTGCAGGGAAGCTAGTCAGGGGTCATCAGGGGTCATCAGGGGTCATCAGGGTTAGATTGTTGCAACTGGAAACAAAACACTGAAGATCCAACCAGGAGATAGAACACGGCAGAAAATCAACAGCCATTTTTTTCTCTCTCCTGGGACTCCACAGTAGACGGCAAAAAAATACCTCCATCTCCTTTGCAACTCAATAATAGAGATAAGGAAGTACCGGAGAGCTTCTGGGTCCGACACACGGGGGGCACTGCAGCATTTCACTACCTCCCTCTCACTCGCCCTTCACTTTTTTCCCCCTGCCTCGCCGAGTCCCGCCTCATCACCTCTTTTCCTCTCATCCCACTCCTCTGGTGTTCTCTCATCTTTCTCCCCCCCTCCCTACTGCTGCATCCCCCCCTCTCTACCTCCCTTCCCCTCCTCCCCACATGTCTGTCTGTTGGAAAACTGGAGCAACGTCTTAATCGAGGCTCGGAGACGTGACGGGAATTTCTAAGCAACCCCGGCTCTGCAGTACAGACAACAACACACACACACACACACAGAGAAAAACACACATTTCTGCTTGGCAGCCAATTAACAGCCTGCGATCCAGCACCAAAGGAATAACTGCATGCTGATGAGCTGGCGGCTCTACGTGTGTGTGTCTATGTGTGTGTTTGTGACGAGCTGGTGGCCGTCAGAACCACTTACACGGATAGAAGGATATCTCTTTTATGTGTTCGGGGGCTTATGGCGCATTAAAAACCCTCTCCATGAGGGAAAAACTAAGACAGGAACAAGGAAGTTCAAGTTTGTGCCCGGAATCGTGTGTGTGTGTGTGTGTGTGTGTGTGTGTGTGTGTGTGTGTGTGTGTGTGTGTGTGTGTGTGTGTGTGTGTGTGTGTGTGTGTGTGTGTGTGTGTGTGTGTGTGAGATCGAGAGAGAGAGTGAGTTTGATGCTGTCTTCAATGTGTGTGTTTGTGCACACAAGCAGCGTTAGCAGAACAATGCAGATGATTTACACGGAGCCTTGCTTTCTCCTCCTAATCCTCCTCCTCCTCCTCCTCATCCTTCCTCTATTTCCGTTATCTTTCGTTCTCCTCCTCCTCCTCACTTCTATCCCGCTTTCACTTTGGGGAGTTCATCCAAAGGTGAACGCCTGGCAAAAAAAAGAAGAAGAAGAACCTCATATATTCTCTTTTTGTGTCAAAAATACTGACACCAGCCTTGACACGATATCCCCGAGCAGCAAAGCGCTGTGTTTGCCGGTCCAGGTTTCATCATTCGTCCTTGTTTTTTTTTGAGGAGGGGGATATAGAATATGTTGAAAAGAAGACTGTGGGTTTAAATCCTGCCTTCTGTGTTGTTGTTGCCCTACTTTTCAGAGCAGTCCTCCATATCAGACTTCTCTGTACCCTGGATAAATGAATACAACACTGGTCGGTGAAATGTGTAAACTACTAATAACGAGTGAACAAAATACCTGGTTTCTTCAGAATATCATAAATATAAGACATTCAGCCAAGAAGTAATTGACAACTCACCTGTACATTGTGTTGTTTCCATTTTCATTGAAATCAGTCTTTAATCATGCAAGTCTATTTCCCTCACGCAGACGTGATAACATCAGTGCATTATGATCACGTCATACATGGCTTCAATATGATCAAAACTCAAACCAGCATGTATCACAGAAATAAAAACAGAATGAAGAGAAAGAGCACATCGACAGATAAAGTACCAATATATAATCTGTGTATAGTTTTATTATAGATAATTAGAAGTAAATTAATTTGGTCTTTTGTTAAAGTAGGTTGACAACTAGTGGCAAAGTGCTGAGATAGCAGGAAGGTTCATCTGGTAGGTCTGGTAAATGTTTATGGAAGGAAAGGCTGCCATCTAGTGGACACATGTGCAAATTGATAGAGGAGGATCAGAGGCAACTACTGTATGTGCAGAACATAAAAAAAGTTTGGTTTGTGTCATGCTGAGTTAAGAAACAAACGTAGCAACGTAACTGAAGTGATTCCACTTTTCCCTCAGAAACGGTGATACTAGTCAACAAATATACATTAATGACAGGAGTTATGATATGAAGAAGGAAAAAAAATATGTCACTATTAAATCAATTGTCCACTTGTATCTTTTAGTGTTCATTTCTTAAATCTCACATTTTCCTCTTTTTTCCAGACCGAATAACACAACGACTAACCCTTTTATTATTTTCCATCTTCGATATTTTAAAGTCATTTTGAAAGTATTATTTTTCCCTCGGCTCTCCTGAGTAACACCTCCCCCCAGTGGACAACTCTGGTTACGACAGGCAGGTTCCTGAAGACTGTGGACCTCCTCCATTAAGAATATAAAAGCTGGGACATGTGATTTCAATTCAAATCCATTTATTTATGATACAAAATATATCATATATAAACATGTAAACATCATTCACACAGTTACTCTCCATTACAAGAAGATGACTCCATGTTTGTGGGTGTGTCCTGTGGTGAACACACACTCTGCTGTGTTTTCTCCTCCGAGCTCCTCTCGATAGTCAGCTCTCTCTCGGCCTCCCCCTCACATGGAGCGGCGGCTGCCTGGATGTGGAGCTTCCCGTCTGGAGCCAGGTAGCAGGTGACGGCTTCGTGGTTCAGCCCTTCGGGCAGCTCGATCTCCTGCCTGAACTGCTGGCGTCTGTAAGAGGACGAGCCCTTCCCGTCTTCGAGCTTCTTCTCTGTCTCCCCGCTGACTCTCAGCTTCCGGCCCACCTGCCTGACAGACAACTCCTCTGGGGAAAAGCCTCGAGCGTCCAGGGTCAGGCCAAAGTGCTCCCCCTCTCTCTCCAGCTGGTAGGAGACGGGTTCCACGGCCAAGCTGGTTTGGAAAGGCTCCGCCTCCTCCAGGGTCCCATGTTGAAGTTTGGCCATCAGCTCCAGACTGCTGCACAGCTCCTGTAGGTTTCTCTGCAGTCGATCCTGCTGGTGGAGCAGATATTTGACCTCTGACCTCAGGCTGCTTACAGGCCAGTAGACGCCCATGAATGGACTGAGAGCCGGCTGGGACCTATGAGAGCGCAGCATCTTCAGTGTGTTTAGTGTTGAGTCCTCTTGATAACGTCTGTGTTGGTTTCAGTCTCAGCAAGCGGGACTGGCCCCGTTTTATATTCTCCTGGAGGAGGTCCAGAGGCTTCAGGAACCTTCCCGTCTATAGCAGACTTCTCCACTGGGGGGAGGTGTTACTCAGAGGCACTGACGTCACTGGAGTTCACACTCGTTCTTGTGTTTTCAGGAACCTTCCTGTCATTACCAGAGTTCTCCACTAGATGTCACCCAACCTCATTTTATTAGATTTAAGTGTCCACTTACCCAAATTGTAGTAATTATCTACTTTACTACCTCCAATTGAAAATCACTTACCGAGGCACTACTTTTGGTAGTTTGGTACAAAAACAAACACTCATAGGAGGAGTACAACTAGTAGTAGTAGTGGTGGTAGTATAGCAGCAGCATAGTATTTAAAACTGAGCAGCTTTGGCATGTAGTTTGTACTTTAATTTGCATAACAATGTCGTCTACTCAGCCTCCATTTTTCCATTTCCTCATAAGTGTTCAGCAGCTCAGCAGTCTTCCTCTTATAGAGACCTTTCTTCTTCACATTACTCTGAAGCCACTGTCTGCATATTAGTACCACAATCAATGGTAGAGACCAGACGATAACATGCTGTAATACAATGAAGAGAACGGAAAATGTATCGCTTACTTTTTCAGTGAGTACCCACTCACTGTTTCATTCGTCTACTTTTTGTTGTTGGTGTTTTTCTGCGACAGCTTTCATTCTCCCCGGAGGAGACCAGAGATCCAGAGATCATCTGGGATTTCATTTCCCATCTCCTCTCCTTTTCCCAGCAGGCTAAATGAAGACGGTTCATGTAGTTTCCTTTGTTTTATTTCATCTTTAACAGATGCAAAATACATCTACTTCCTGATTTTCTATATAATATAATGCATATATACAGTATATATATATATGAAATAAAGTTTTCCCTTGCATAATTTGCATCCCAATGAATTTGCAGCTCCCTGTGAATCCTGTAGAAATAGCCAAATACACAAACAATCATCATCTATCATTGTTTAAATACCCACATGCAAACCAGTGCACCTGACCGAGAGCACACACACACACACACACACACACACACACACACACACACACACACACACACACACACACACACACGCGTGCTTAGTAAACATTCAGTTAAATAGTCAGCCATATTTTAATGTTCATGATTCAAAACCAAATAACAAATAAGAGAAAAATCATCCATTGTAGAGTTTTGTGGGAAACAATGAAAATGAGCGATAACCTTTATTGTTAATATAATTCTTCAATACATAATATCCTCCCTGGCTAAATGATAAGCCCTGTCAAAATCAAACATTGTATTATATTTCTTTATTAGGTAGCAAAATAAAACTAAAGTTGAAAGGGGTGTGCAAATACATCCCTGTATTAATTTTAAAAAGTACCCTTATTGTGTAACGCCCTCATAATAAAAGCACCCTTTGAGGTAGATCGGTCTCCTCCTCAGTGTTGGGTAACTCGGAGGAAAGGTACATTGCATGTGAACGTCATAAGGTTCTGCCTGTATGTTTTCAAAAATGTGCTCAAGGAATCCTATTTGGCAGGTTGATGAGCCTCAGCACTGACCCGGCAGACCCTGGAGCTGTTTCCATAGCGTCAGCATCTCCTTGGGACTCCGTCTGTGCACTAGCAGTACAGATCTGTAAGCACAGGGATTTCCCCTGTCTGTCTCTGGGAGATCAAACGTCAGAAAACCCGGGTGATGGCTCGGGGAGAGCCCCAGTCTGTGCATGCACATGCCCAGATACACGTCGTCTATCGGGAAAAGGCGCACCCTCTCAGACACCTCTCTCAGTCGCAATGCAAGTGAGACGGAATACACCACCCCGCCTCCTCCAGCGTACGGTGGGTACGCGCCTTTGTAGAAACGTTCCGGTATGTAATATTTCATGGACGGCTCGCGGTTTGGCATCGCGTTGTAGATCACATCCCCCACGAACAAATCCATGTGAGTCTTATTTGTATAGGCTTTCCACAGGTTGTGCTCCTCCAACTGCTTGTGCAGGTAATCCAGGAGGGCGCCTGTTCGAACAAAGACGTCATCGTCCCCCTTGAACACAAAGATGGCGGTGGGGCAGTAGTCCTGCAGCCAATGCCAGAACAGCAAGTCCTTTAGGGTCAAGTTGAAGAAACTGTCTCGGAAATCCCACTGGAGGATGTCCCTGTATTTCTGGTTCTCAAGCTCCAGGAGGTTTTTGAGGTCCGGGTGAGGACCCGTGCTTGAGTCCTGCCTTCCGAGCAGAAACACCGTGCGTACTAAGAAGCCCTTCTTATTGGATTCCCCCCTCACAGGGCCGCTGCGTCCCCACGTCTCACGGATGGCCTGCCTGTTTTCAAAGTTCCCCACTTGAGATTTGACGGCCATGAAGAGCATGGGCGGATCCAGATCAAAGCTACTATGGTTCGTCCTACACATACCAGGTTGATTGATAAGGAGGGGATACTCCCTGCAGTGCATTGACCGTATAAATGCCCTCATTTGTTCTGGCAGGCTATCAAATTCCTGCATACGGGGGACGGAACACCTGCTCGACATGCAGTCGGAAAGGCATTCATCTTCGATTTCCGTCGACAGCTTCGCTCTTGGCTTCCTCGCGATCCCAGTTGTGTTCCCTCGCAGTATTGGGTTGTGTCGACGGTCCCAAGCATGCTGCAACTGGTTCCACAGCGCGCTGTCCTCTAGGCGGAGGTTCCAGAAAGGACCAAGTGGGTGAGAGGCCAACGTGGAGGAGTTGGCGGAGATCCCGGAGGCGATGTAGTGGACGGTTATTTTTGGAGGCGTGTAGGAGATGGTGACGAATATAGACACCATGACATAAATGAGAAGGTGGCCGGTCATCATGCAGGGCAGCAGGCACATGCACAGCAGTCTCCCTTTGCATCTGCAACATCTACCCATCGCCTGCGGTGTTCAAATCAGACTCACACCTGCAAACACGGGGAAAATATATATATTTTAAATACAATCGGAGAAACATTTTAATTGCCCTCCTTTAACTCAACACAGACCACTGCAGTGACAGGGAGGGGGGGGGGGGGGGGGGGATAACCCTCTGGGTTTTCCGTCTCCTTGGTGACGGTCCAGTGAGGGTTATTATCTGCTCTACACAGTCAGAGCATCATCCCGTTCCTACCCGCTGATAGGCACACAGCCCCAGTGTGGAACATGTAATATGAATGCAGTGGATTCACTCCCTCTTTGTTATTTTGCACTCAGTTTCAGTATTTATTTCATGTTTCAGTATTTATTTCATGCTTGCATGCTCCACTTCCCCCCTTTTAATTTGGGATACATTGAAGGTTGTATAAGTACATTTTCAATTAGCTAATCTCATTGCAAACCATTGAGTGTCAGAGATGGCAAGCCTTCTACCTAAAACCTCCAACACTGTTTCTCTATATAAACGTCATATAATGGAGTTTACTAACCCTTACTGATCAAGGCATTGAATAAAAGGCAAAGCATACATACTTACAAGTGTGTGAAGTGCCTTTGTTGCTTAAACCGAGTGAGATCAACGACACGGGGACTTGTCCGCCTCTTGTTTTAGTGCGTTCATCCGGCTTGGTTACAGCCTGGTTATAACGTGGCATCTAGCTCATTTCTGTCCATGACGATGAAGGATAAAGACAGGCATCTTTTAAATCTAACAACTCGTCCTCTCACCGCCGTGCAGCCGCAGTTTAGCAACAGGTCCCAGGTGACTGTGCGCACACGGAGCATGCGCCTCTTTGGCTCCTTTGGTGCGTGTGATGAGGAAAATATACTCCCAGGATTTAAGCAGGCTCCCGACCTATGCCGACGCAGACCGAGTTGAACTCGTGAATCACCTCCGGGCAATTATTTCTCCACAGAGATGTGATTTGACTTGATTTGCATGCAGGTGGCGCGCGAGCATGTGTGCATTGTGTGACCGGATGACCCTTGAAAGGATCGCTCAAAAAAGCAATCCTCTTGCACGTCACTGGTGAAGTGATGATTCAACATCAACAACGGGGCTAAACCTCACAATCTACTCAGAGTATTGTTTTGAATGAACAAATAAAGGAATAATCGAATGTATAAATAGCATTTAAAAGCTTGGGCGAATTTGGAAAAAGGAAATCAGTTATATTAAAAATGAAGATGAAACAGCCTTTATAAGTTTGCCTTTATAATACACTGATTTCACCCTTTACATCTACTATCATATACACGGAATATAAATGCTATGTGCTCTACACTGATTCAAACTCAACATGTCACAAGTGTGTGAGCGTTGCTGCAGGCATGTTCAACCACAGATAGTGGTATCTACACTGTGAAGATACGCGCATGTGCTGTGTGTTTCTTGTACGGGAGCCGTCTTTGTTCTTTTCTATTCCTGCTGGATTTAATTACGACATTATGCAACAGCAAAAAAAAAAAAGGACAATCAAGGTACCCACTGATAAACATCACATACCTTCGTAAGGTACCGAGATATGACGGACACGACCTTGAGCCAATTGGACACACGTCTGGCAACACGTTATTGGCTGGACCCCAGACATCAGCCAATGGGAAGAGAGAGGAGGCGGGGCATGGCGGCGTCGCGTTGCCGTTCAAGTTTTAGTGTGAAAGGATACATGTTTGGTTGAGCTTTGAATGAGGGGCCATCATCCCGGCGGCTCGGAGGTGGAAAATACAGTTTAAAGTCTCCCTGGATGCATGAAAATGAAGGAGCTGGCTGTACTGACAGGCACCTGAATGACTGCTCGGCGCCCTTTCATCTCCACGCCGGGGGTAAGTGTGTTTCTAACAATGTAGCGGGTTGGATTCCTAAGCGACAGAAACACACCGCGGACCTGTTTATTTGTCTGTGACACAAAGTAGCAAGCTTGCTAGCGGATTTTTTTTTTTACTCTTTCTCTTTTTCTTTTTTTGAGGCGAGGAGGAGGAGAGGGGAGGGAGGGGGCTCCAGTCATTTCGAGACAAAAGAACCCGGAATATTTTCACTGTATCTGCACAGCTTTCACAGCGAACCAGACCCACGAGTGGAAATGAACTCGGCTCTTTTAGAGCTTGTCAAAGTCTAAACGCACTGGGTTGTTTTTGGTCGGAGCCGCCGTCCGTAGCGTTAGCTTCTTATTAAACCGTGTGTGTGTGCTATTATGTGCACGTTATGGTTCCGGAGAAGAAGTAACCCAAACAAGACAGTTTCTCACCCAGAAATAAAACAAAAGGCGAGACGTTGTAGACAAAGTAACGTTGCTTATTTTGCCCACAAGGCCCTGATAGCCGTGGTCAGAGATTCGGAGCAGACGTGTATTTTGTGGCCACAACAGCACGTTTTGTGCTTTTTTTCTTCTTACATTAAGACTTTGTGTTCAGTTTGAACGCTTCCCACACACGACAGTGTTTTGTCCCTGGGACTCCCCATCAGCTAAGGTTTGAGGAGTTTCCTCCTCCTTTGTGTAAGCTGCCCACATTTACCAAAAGGAATAACCCTACCCTGTTTTTAAGCGATCCTTTATTTTGCTAAATCATGACTTTTCCATGACCTCTAACACGGGGACAAACCTAGAGCCTTTTATGTGGATGTTATGTTTTTCCAGCCTGCTTTTATTCTGGCATCAAAGACTTATTTTTCTGTATATGCTGGCACTAATGCATCGCATGCCTGGATGTTTAGACAACATCAAGCAACTGCAGGTACCGAGATTGTAGTTAATTAATTTCAGGAATGGTCTGACTCGTTTCTCCAAGCCATTCATACTCCTGCACTAATAGTAAGCAGTCCAAGGGTTAAGCCCGTGAAATGAATTCTTAGAAGGAGCTTGGACTTTCAGAGTAACATGCTAAGAACAGATATCCCTTCCTCCCTGACAGCTAAGTGGATAAATCTGCACCACTGAGTGTTTATCTGTTTTTTATTAGAGTCTAAATGATAAATGATCTGCTGCTAAGATCTAGACACAACAGAAGTGTTTGTGTTTTTAGAGGATTGCATCCATGGGAGGGAAGGGGGGAAACATTGATTTAACAATTAAATTAGGCTAGGTTCACTTTGGGTTTGCTCTGTCTGAGCACGTGTGTTTCCTCATTTCCTCATTAGGCTGGAAACAGGATCTTGGCAATAACATTAGACCTATAATATAGGGTACGTTTACATATGCAAGTCAGAGCTAACACCCAGAACTAATTATTATTGAATTCTAGCTGCTTGTCAGTCTCCACTATGAAATTCACGTCAGATAATTGTTCACAGGTCTACTTCCGACCAGGTTTAACAGTCTGTCGGTGCTGGACAGTGGTTGGTTTCAGTAACAGGATAGTTTACTATCAGATTAGCATAGGATTAGAACTCAATTTAGCTTTGACACCTCTCATACATCCCTGCTTGTACACGATGAATATTCTGTTGTGTTCAATTCATTTTTAAAGGTTTCCAAAATAAAGAAGAAAAACAAACATGTGACATACAGCATTTATTTCCATCCTTTGAACAATTTAAAATGGTTTATGAAGAGCTAGAGGTGTATGAAGAGAAAATGTGAAGTAAAGTAACTGACATGTGACTCAACAGTTTGGTATATATGGTGAAATGCTGCTCGATGTGATACACGTGTCTCACTGCTGCCACTTGAAAAAAACACCACTTAATGTTTCTGAAATGTAACTTTATCTGGCCCATAAATATAACATTTAAACAGATTATTGCGATAATAGAAGTCCTACTAAATATGGTGGATCAATGCATGTCATGTATATATTTTTTTAATTTGTCTAAAGATATGCAGCTGTAAGCCATTATTGGCCAGTCAATAATAATTATTATAAGTCCCTTAATGTAGAGCTCTGTGTTTAAGGATGTAAATTAGTTTAAGTGGTTTTGCAAGGTGGCATACGTGTTTGTGCAAACAGAACAGCTTACCTTTTGTTAAACAGCATTGTACGTATATCTGAGGAGAGTGTATTCTGCAGGGGCTGAACAACAGGGGAACGGAATCGGTTAATGGTTTAAAACTGCTGAGTCCTGTACGATGTTATCAGATTAGAAGAAAATGTGATGCAATAAGTTGCTCATCAGACGTTTCATCTTCAGTGTCCTTTCTCTTGTTTCCCCTCTGTTTCTCACAGGTTTCTTTGGATGTACTCGCTCCCTCATTCATGCTTTTCATACGATTTCCCCAGACTACACAAAACCAATGCCTTAGTTCTGTTTAGACGTTAATTAACACAATACATATATTCTGTGTATATAGGGTTTTAAACAATCTTCAGAAGGATTTCAGACAACAACCCATCAGCTGTACCATCCTTCTTCCCCTCTTCCTCTTAACATCAAATTAAGAGGGGCATCAAAACACACATACACAGGCCACCATGTCCTCCATCCTTCCCTTCACTCCCCCGGTAGTGAAGCGCCTGCTGGGATGGAAGAAGACTCCGGCAGGCAGCGGAGGAGCAGGAGGAGGCATCGGAGGAGTAGGGGAGCAGAACGGAGGAGGACAAGAGGATAAGTGGTGTGAAAAAGCCGTGAAGAGCTTGGTGAAGAAGCTGAAGAAGACCGGGCAGCTGGATGAGCTGGAGAAAGCCATCAGCACGCAGAACAGCAACACAAAGTGTGTCACCATACCCAGGTGAGACGAGGACACGAACCCATCCTGTATTACTGGCTTTTCCTTGGATACGATTACACACACATGCAGGGAAAACATGTCTGTTGTCACATGGAATAGAAACCATGTGGTTCAAGATATTTAGGTAAAACCACACCTGTATGGCGCTGGACATGGTAAGCACAGGCAAGGTATATATGAGAAAGACACGTGTGATCTCTCGAGCACATCATATACCACAATACCAGATCAGCACAGCAAGGTGTGTCAACACACATGAAAGTTAGAAGGGTGACTGGCAACCACAAGCTTGCAGAAAGAAAAGTGTCTGTTGTGCAACAACAGGTCCGCTTCCCCATTCTACTGTGCCGTAGGTTAGCAAGGCAGCAGAAGTGAAACCTGATTGGAGGAAACGGATGTCACATGATGCCAACCAAACATTTTAAATGGCGTTAGAATTCGTTGACTACATGCATTAAATGCATCTGTGCGTTCATATTGTGTGCATCCTCGTTGATGGGTTGCTCTCTGAAGTGCAACATAACACAATTTAGTCTCTGTTGAAAGAGGTTTAAGCTGCATCTTTCTTGAGTTTAAGCTCAGTTTAAAGTTTAGTGCAACGTGATTTCACGTTAAACCGTGATGTAATGAGGTTTAAAAGGTAAGGAACATTGCCCTGGATGATTTTATTGAATAGTTTTCGTGTAGAGATGCACCGACACTCTGCAGCATTAGACTGTTTTGCCACAATAAACAATAAACACAAAGGAGAATGCTGAACTTTGTGACAGTCGCTGAAGTATCTAACACACATTTGAGGATGAACGTGGGAGGATCGGTGCTCGGCATCGCCTCCACTCCACATAAAGAAGTACTTTGTGCCTGAATCAGTTCTGAAGAAATGCTACTGAAGCACGAAGCAATCTGAAAGCTGTTGATGGGTGGTCATGGACAGTTTAGCATGGCCTTAATAGACAAAGTTGAGATATAATGGAAACAAAGTATTGGCGCATCAAGCACTGCATAGCTGTGAAGAAGTCATTTAATGTGAAGTCTTTTATCACCTCAGAGTCCTTTTGCGAGGGCACAGTTAAAACAAACAGCTTTCATCCATTATAGCTTTCTACACACACAATGACACTCTCACACATCGTCACATTCACACGAAAAAAAGTCCTTTGACAAACTTGGTAAACTTAGTTCAGAAAGAACCTGCCAATAATTGTAGACGCGTAGCCTGAACGGTTACAGGTCATGTGTCTTTCAGTATAGATTGCTGCTGTGTCACATGATACGGTACATGAGCCATGTCACCAGGCCAGGTGAAACCTTATCACGAAGGTGGAAAAGTCAAGGGGAGCCCCATGAGAAACATGTGATTAGCGTCAATCAATCCACCGAGGATCAGCAGAGAGGGGAGATAACTACGCTGCTCTGTGAAGATTTGATGAGCTTCCTTTCTCCCTCTTCTTTTCCTCTCTCTTAGTTTCCTTTGATTATAAAGGACAACCTACAGGGAAGTGATCTTTTCCACCTACGTCTGATCACAGATCAGCTCACCTGGAGTTGTTTGGGATTTACAGTCCTGCTCAAAGACACTTAAGTAGGACAGCTTGTTTTAAAAAAAGCTCTTTCGCTGAATGATGCTATTTCGCATCACCACACCATCTTCTCAGCAAACAGAAAGGAACAAATGTTAAGATCAAAATTACCTTCATACTGGGTATTACAATGTGTTCTAGGTGAATTTGATATGCATTGGGTTAGACAACAATTGGATAGCGTATTTGCATTCACAGCAATATATTGACATAATTTCACCCACGCTTTGGAAAACGGGTGAGAAGCTGGAGGTGGAACGGAAAATAAAAATGGCAGGTGGTGTGTTTACTCTTCCTTTATCACAAAGGGTTGGTCCCCTGCAACGAGAAACATCAGATGGCCATGTTCCTGGTGGGTGGGTAGTTCCTCAACAATGCATTCTATGCAGCTGAAGTCGGGGAGCTCTAAGCACATCACAGTCCTAATGCTGCTGTGTAGATTTTTACACCTGGCAATCCTGGACATGCTTCTTTATATGTGTTGGTATTTTCAACAAGTATCGGTGCTTGGGTCAGTGAAGTTCAGTGGAGCAACTCATCGGAGTAGCTGTTATTGCCAGTTGCGAAGCTCTAAAGCATAAAATAAATCCTAACTGATACAGGATGACCTGGCAGCATGAATCCTGATATATGGGGTTATATACTGTAAGCTAAGCAGTAGGGTATATCTGAAACGGGTCAGACTGTGGATGGTTAAAAAGGGGGTTAAAAGTGCAGAAGAAGAATCGTGTGAAGCCCAAGTGTCTGGCCTCTGTGTTTTTTTAATCCTGAGGAATGTAGGCTAGATAGTAGCTTCTGAAGTGGTGCTGATAAGGCGATGCTGGTTCTTGTTAGACACTTACTTGACTACTGTTGCTGTCTTCAATCTCTGAAGAAAATAAATAATTTGAAGGAGTACTTCATCTCAAGACTTCAAGGTTTGGACCATAAAACTTTCAGTTCTTTCAGCTCGATGAGTCACATCGACAGCTTGTTTTCTGTTACTTGTGTGCCAAACTGATCAGTGATTAAGGCAATTATTGGAACACAAATATAACAAACAACCAAGTGCTTTCACTTAGTTTGGTTCACTGATTTTCTTGTATTAACTTGATGCTATAGGCCAAAGTAAATATAGAGAGAAGGTACTCTGCCCCGTGGTCATCAGTTGGTAAACATTGGAATTAGGGAGTTTCAACTAACATATGACTATCCAGAAATAATGTAAAGTAAGCATTTTGTTATCCAAATCTTCATGACTTTGGTTGAAATGGCTACATAGTAGGGGCAACACTGCCATGGACTGGTAGGTCCGGATGGATTACTTGACAGTACTCGGTAGTTTTCGGCAGATAGCATTCCAGGCCTTTGATGCATAGTTCACTTCCCTTTGTATGCAGAGAAGTAAGGCTGATTCAAGTCAAGATAAATTGCCTCTGCTTTTGAAGTTGCCAGTTTGCCAGGTTTTGGAGGATTGTCAGTAAGAAGCAGATGTAGAGCTTTGCATATTTCTATTTGAATGGTGGCAGGAAGAAATATGACGGAACAATGTGCCAGAGTAAATGAGAGTATTGACAGAAATGTGGATAACATGATGATATTTAGCAAATAATCCGGTTGAATTGATAACTGGACCCCTTTTTGACTTCCACAGTGACTCATAGGTGAAGATCTTGCTCAGAAACGGGCACCGTGGTGGTCGTACTCGGGAGGTGAGAGAGGAAGAAGGCTGTAGATGGGGCTTGTAGATGTAGATCTCTTTCGGTGTGGAGATGGGAGGTCTTGTACAGACATGCCTGGTAATTACCTTCCTCTGATCAGAGAGCAGAATCGCCTCTTCCATCAACACAATGAGGAAAAACCCATAAGAGAACAAGTTAGCGGCTGTCTGGATGTGTGCTTTTCTTCAGTCATACACACACTTTGTATTCGTATACACACATTTGTTTTGTCTGTTATTTCCTCATTCACATGTTGTTGTTGTGTAGACATGTCACACATATCATGCCTTAATAAGAGACAGCAGGAATGTCAATCATGTGCATGTGTAGTTCAGGTGTGATGTGCAATCTGGCCGTGCAGAACCTAATGTAACGTCTTTAAAGCCTTTTAAAAACAAGCAAAATGATCAGACATATGTGAGCAGTGAAATTAATCAGAAGATAAATTAATCTGGTATCACCTTTCCCATAAAAGTTATTAACAAGCGGCCACAATTCAATCCCGTCTGCATCGCCTCATTGCACCACATCACTGTCTGTCAAATTTGGATTTATCACACATTCACCTGTCATCCAGTCAGTGTCTCTTTTTGAAAAGTCAGAGGGTGAATTTCTTTGTTTCTTTCCTTCATGCCAATAAGAGACCAGCTGTACATGTTTGTGAGTTCATCCTACTAATGTGGAATGAAACATCTCATGTTTACCATCTGTTTTCTTTTATTCATTTTATCCTTTTTGCACTTGTCCTCTGTGTGTGTGTTTGTGTGCGTAAATGCATATGCGTATCCTTTGTTTGTGTGTGTGTGTGTGTGCGTGTGTTTGTGTGTCTGTAGTAATTGCTCAGATCTGTGGGGTCTAGGCTCAGGCCACACGATAGCGCAGTGGGACTCGACAGGCATGTACGGATACCATGACCACAGCAGGTGAATACACTCGCACGCACTTGACACACACGAGTCCAAAATCTCTATCATCATCTTGTCATTCCTTCATTTACTCTTCATCCGTCTGCAATCTGCAGTATCAGTATACACCGTCTTGAGTGTGTGTTGTGTAATTGCCCCTCATAATACAATCTTATCACTGCCATTTGTGTAATTATGCTGTATGCTATATATTCTATATGCAGGCAATATGGAAATAATTTAGTTTGATTTGAGTTGCAATGGCAATATGAGTGATGCTCATTGCCTTTGCTATCAGATTAAGTGATTAAGTGGCACCATTGATAACTCATAAAAATACACTAATAAAGATGTGTTTCAAAGTGATTTCCATTTCCAGATGCTTTGTCTGTAATAAAGATTCTTTTTTTTTTTTTTGTAAAATTAGGTAATTCAATTATAGGCTTAAGACTGATGTTTCGGGGATCACTCTGACTGAGCAATGCCTCTTTCCATCTGTGCTCATGAGTCTTGTTGAGATCAAGTTTAGCTGTAAAACACAACCAGCGTCCTGAACTCTGTGGTGGAGGAGTGGTCTTTGTTGGTTACCAAACCAGAAAATAAAGACACACATTGGGCACACGACTGATCTGTCAGCTTTCCTCTCTCCCCGACCTTGTCAGGTCGCTGGACGGGCGTCTTCAGGTGTCCCATCGTAAGGGTCTGCCCCACGTCATCTACTGCCGCCTGTGGAGATGGCCCGACCTTCACAGCCACCATGAGCTGAGGGCCATCGACTCCTGCCAGTTTGCCTTCAACCTCAAAAAGGATGAAGTGTGCGTCAACCCCTACCATTACCAGAGAGTGGAGACGCCTGGTAAGCGTTCTTGAGAATCGTTCTCTGAGTACTGCCGGCTGTAATCTTCAAGGTGCCCTCTAACATGTCGGTTAATGGCAAGAGTTTAAATTGTCATTATTGTAGTTTTGCACATATGTGTAACCAGTTTATTTGTGTTTAGGCTTTATTTTTCTGTGTTTTGGGGATTTTGATCTATAAAGCAATTCATATTTGCCTCCGTCTTCGTTGTCTCCCCAGTGCTGCCACCGGTGCTGGTTCCACGCCACACAGAGATACTGACGGAGCTTCCTCCTCTAGACGACTTTACAAACTCCATCCCAGAAAACACCAACTTCCCTGCCGGCATAGAACCTCCGAATAACTATATACCAGGTTTGTATGCAGGGCAGGAAGCTCGTTAATGCTTTAAATTCACTTCTTACCTTCGCTGTCACACAAGCCGACTAGATTTGTATTTAATGGAGAGTTGTTAATTAAAGATCGACTGGTGGTTGTTTCTATTGTAATCGTCATTATACACACGGAAGCTTTATGTTGACTTGAACAAGCTTCAGTCTTTCTCAAGATGTGCCTCAGTGTGTCGTTTTAACATGTATTCTTATTGTTTTGGCATGTCTGTCTTTATTCACAGAGACTCCTCCTCCTGGCTACATCAGTGAAGATGGAGAAAATAGTGACCAACAGATGAATCAAAGTATGGAATCAGGTAGACTATTTGAGTTTTGTGCTCATATATAAGCTGCTGTTTATCTCACTGATTTGGGGGGAAAAACGCACTATGAAGGTCAGAAGTCACACTCGATGTGAAAATAAACACTACAAATGGTGTCCATTAAACAGCACAAACTATACATCAAATGTCATACGTATTACTAAAAGGTAATTTGTGATGCCTTTCTTTTTTTCTCCCAGGCTCACCAGCAGAAATGTCACCCAGCGCCTTGTCACCCGTCAATCACGGCCTGGGTAAGAACGCTCTATCAGTTTAGCTCTGGAAAGTGAATTCATGTTTGAAAAATGTTTTCTTTTATTGTAGAGGTATATTTTTAGTTGCCATATTGAAAAATGGATGGAAATCTTAATGTTTTGTCCTCAGATTTGGAAAATAAAAAAACAGAAACCGTTGTTAACGTGTAAAACGTCTTCACCTTGATTTCCCTTCAGACCTTCAGCCGGTTACCTACAGTGAACCGGCTTTCTGGTGCTCGATAGCCTACTATGAGCTAAACCAGCGTGTCGGGGAGACGTTCCACGCCTCGCAGCCATCTCTGACAGTCGACGGTTTCACCGACCCCTCCAACTCCGAACGCTTCTGTCTAGGGCTTCTCAGCAATGTAAACAGGAACGCGACTGTTGAAATGACAAGGAGACATATAGGTACAGACGCATGCGCTTCTTCACCCAGAGACAGTAACATATGAGTTATTATTAGTACAAATCAGTACACTGAGAAAATTTTATTTTTAAAGAGAAGTAAATTTGACATTTAAGAGATTTGGGAGTTTTAAACCAAATGTTATTGTGGATATAATGCTGGATAAACATGACATTTTTTACAGTACAATTATAGTTACAGTTTAGTATTTCTTCTGTATGATTGTATGTCTTCCTCCATGAAAACCCTCGTATTCTTCCCTCTCTGCAGGTCGTGGTGTAAGGTTGTATTACATTGGAGGCGAGGTGTTCGCCGAGTGCCTCAGCGACAGTGCCATTTTTGTCCAGAGTCCCAACTGCAACCAGCGATACGGCTGGCATCCCGCCACAGTCTGCAAGATACCACCAGGTAATAGGAAATAAGAGTCGTGGATATAATATTAATAAGATATTTGTCTAGTATTTTTTTTTTATCTGGAAACTTGCGGAGGAAGAAGAATACCTATTATGGCTAACCTTCACGACGGAAACGGTCTGAATTGAGAAACACGACTTCTTTCATCTGATATTGATTGAGTGGAGAGCACTAATGCCCTCCACCATGCGACAGTTTTTCTCAGACTCTCACCCACACACACTCTGACTCATCTCTTGCCTTGTAACTTTGAACATTTCATTCCTGGCCAAATGAGCGGTGTGAACAGTTTGATTACCGACGGCACAGAATTGTACTGAAAGGAAACGAGGATTTGCAAGACATTCAGGGTCGTTCTTGTCAGACTTTATCATGGATACAATCAAACATCCTGCATGTATTTCCGTTGTTGCCCCCACTGTTTTCTCAGTCCACCCCCCCTTAAACCAAGCTGACCATCACACCTATTTCTTTTCCTTCTTTCCAGGCTGTAATCTGAAGATTTTTAACAACCAGGAGTTTGCTGCACTGCTGGCCCAGTCAGTCAATCAGGGGTTTGAGGCAGTCTACCAACTAACCAGGATGTGCACCATCAGAATGAGCTTCGTCAAGGGCTGGGGAGCGGAGTACAGGTATGCAACGCTAGTGAGAACATCCTTCTCTCTTTCACTATCGTCCATGGTGAATGGTGGGTTGTAGATGTCTGGTCAGATAAAAAAGCGGCACAGTGTAGCTTGATGACTTGGCTACTGTTGGTTATATGATGGTGTGACACAGCTATTATGATACAGCTTCCTCCACCTTATACAACCTCTATGTCCTCAAGTTTAGTACTGTTGCTTGTTTATGTATTTAATTTACCTATACCCTATGTATAGATCCCCTGACTGCAGTGACTGCACTGCAATGTATTGATTTCGCTCACATGCAGCTATAATATACATAAATTGGGCATTTTTGCTCAAAATAACAGCAAAAGGCAACTTACTGTTTAAGCCTGAACTGACGGAGCTCATGTTGGTCCAGCTCAGAGCTCAGCAAAGCCAGACTCCAAATGCTGCTCCGTGCATACAGCAGCTGTACCATCTGCCCTGAACACTGACTCACAAACCACTGCCTCATGGCCTTAGCTGAATGGACTGGACTTAAGTAAAGCTACAAATACTGGAGCAGCATCTTTTGAGCTAAAGAAAAATGCACATCTGCTTGTGTGTCAATAGTTTTCCTGCAGTCAGTTTCGAAACAATTATCCAAATGCAGCTGATGGCATGGATGGCCGACAGTTTACAGGGTCTAAAAAAGCTGTTTAAATTTCACCCTTTGAATCATCACTTCCTGTGCACAGATAAAACCACCATTTTATTTAGCAAATAGAGCCAATGTGTGGGACTTCTGTCTCTTTTGTCTTCTCCCCCCAGTTAAGGTGAATGAATAGAGACAGAGATTAAAACCTAGGGCATGACAATGTACATTATGTAAACAAGCGTTTGTGAGGTCAAAGGTTTGTTTGCTGGTTCATGCTATCACCTGCACTGCATGTGTTTAATCTTCTCTGATATATCCGTCCTTTTGTTGTGAAATGTCAAAGATTACTGAGCATCTCTGTATGTATGTGGCACTCCAACCATCCATCCAGCAAACATCTGTTCTGCTCCTGGCTCCGCTCTGTGCTGCACCCTCCAAGGAGCCAGACGGCAGTGTTTGTGGGGGTGTTTTGGCTTATCCTTGCTGGCCAGGGTTTAGCCACTGTGTAGCCTGTCTGGTTAGCAGTCAGTGTCTCCACTGTCTGTAGAGCCCAGCCCAAGTCTGGCAGGACCACATTGTAGTCAGCTGTGTTTGATCATCTGGTGAGACCTGGACAATACAAGCTCCCATTCACTTTTTATTATTTGTTGTAAATCACTTTAAGAAAAGTTGTCTACACCTACTCACACATCTGACTTCTACTACTACTAAAAATTATACTCGAATTATGGTACTACTGTTTCCATTCAATATCTAATTTGTATGTGTTATAATGCAGCATTCACTTAATAACTGATAATATAAGAATGTGTGTTTGTCTAACACTTCATAACTAAGAAAATACTGAATGAAATGGGTGGAATTCTATCATTATCTGCAAATTCTACTAAGGTTGTGTACTTTAATTATTATTATTACAGGCCCACATATTGCATGCCATAACACCTTGAGCCTCAGCAAGATATTTCTTTGCCCATATTTTATCCCTACAGACGTCAGACAGTAACCAGCACTCCCTGTTGGATCGAGCTGCATCTCAACGGCCCCCTCCAGTGGTTGGATAAGGTGCTGACCCAGATGGGTTCACCATCTGTGCGCTGCTCCAGTATGTCCTAAACGGGGATTCTCCTGCTGCCGACACAGTCAATGTGACATTTCACAGCATTTGACGAGGATGTCCTGAGGAAGACCACCGTCTTAAACTGGTGCACCAACAAGAATTATCATTACGGGGGGGGGGGGGGGGGGGGAGGATTACACAACGGACCTGGAGGATGGGACGATGACATTGCTGATGGACAATAGTGGAATGTTAATGATGTCATAATGGGCCTGATCACCTTTTGGTTCTGTTGGATTAACGTTAGGATGACATTCCAGTAATTATGGACCTAATAATTCACCTCCGCAATATCAAAATGACAAGAGCGACGTCATACTGGACCAGACTGCGTTTCCTGTTTTTTTTTTTTGGTATTTGACTGAGGCTTTCATCCAGAAACTCACAGCCGGAGGGAGCTTCACCGTCCTGCTCAGTGACACGGCGACAGTTTGTTTCGGGGATCTGAGTATGTGACCTTCTAGCTCCGAGGCAGTCTCTCACTAGTCCTTACACCTTACTGCTTCACTACCTACCTACCAACCACAGCACAACTCTGATTCAATGTCAAGATCTTTGTTTACACACGGTTGACCAACAGTAGTACTGCCACTCCAGGCTCACGTTCAACCAATCAGCAACCAGCTCCACGCCTGGACATCTTCTTGGTTTTGGTGACCAAACTTCCATTCCATTTTTATCTTCAGATTTCCCACTTTATCCTGCGTTTCTCCCGAATCGGTCCGGTGACGTTGTGGTCACAGACCCGCCGCCGCCGGACTGAGGGTCTTCAGCTCTGAAAGGGATGACCACTGAGAGATGGAAAATGTCTAATATTTAATATTGCATACCCTGCATTCACATGTTCAAATGCTCACACATACACTGACACACAGACAAACCTTTACAGTTCTTACACTGTGTGTGTGTGTGTGTGTGTGTGTGTGTGTGTGTGTGTGTGTGTGTGTGTGTGTGTGTGTGTGTGTGTGTGTGTGTGTGTGTGTGTGTGTGTGTGTGTGTGTGTGTGTGTGTGTGTGTGTGTGTGTGTGTGTGTGTGTGTGTGTGTGTGTGTGTGTGTGTGTGTGTGTGTGTGTGTGTGTGTCCCCCATTCAACCATGCGTGACAGTGGGGTGGATGTTTTGGATCAGAGCTAAAAACAGCTGCTTGCCAACATAGATAACTGGAATGACTAAACTGAGTAATTCTCTGCACAAGAATTGGACATGTCCCTCCCCTGAACCTCATATAGTCTTTGAACTCGTCTTCAGACTATTTATAAAGGCACACAGAGTTAGCCAGAGTAAACAATTTACCCCTTCTGGTCTTTGAGGCCCAACAAATGTTACTGACTTCCCTGTGCACTCTTATGCTTTCTCTCTTTGTCTCTTACATCCGCTCCATTAACTTTTTATAATTATATCATCTTGCTAATGGAGGAGAGTTGTATCCTGGACTTGGGAGATATGTAGGATTTGGAATCGGTATAAATGCATTTCAAGAATCTAAGCCTCAATGTCGCCCCCTGCTGTCTAAAACAAAAATATATATAAACACCCATCACTTAACGTTCCATTTGATGTAGATTATATGCTTGGACTGATGCACAGTTTCCTCATTATTGACATGTTATTGATAGGAAGACGAGTCCTGCGGTGTGGGACTTTCTAAAAGATGGCTTCTATACTGTACTTGCACTGCCCCAAATTATGCACACTTGATGCTCCAAGAAAGTTGCCTTTGATGTAAAATACAGCAAGATATGCTTTGAAATGTACAGATAGGAATGTTGAAAAGCCCAATTGAAGTCTAGACAATTACAAAAGATATCTTCCATATTTTTAAGAATGTTCACTATAAAGAGTTTTTTTTAATTCCATATATTCCATATTGTCTAAATTGGCTTATTAAAGAGCATTCTTTCGATTTTAAGTCTCGCCCCGATCAAAAAGCCAGCTGGTACCTTCACCGGTATTTTAGAGTCCAAATCTTAGTTTAGCTTTAAGTATTTGACAAGCTAGTTATACAACACAGCTATTTTCTTTACACATTGTTTAAGCTACATTTTTGTATTTTTTATATATGAATATATTTAAGAATTTCCCTTCCCTTTAATTCAAATTTAAATATTTTTTTAGAATACACCCTCTGTTTGAAATGATTACAGTTTGACACTGATTAATCAAGTATGTAGCATATGATATAACATTTTCACTGAATTTCCCACAGTTCTAGTGGCCAAGTCAATATGATTACGTTCTTTTCTTCAAAATCAGATTTGGCTGCTCATATTGTAACAGTGGCCGGTGAATTTTGAAATCTATCAGTTGTTATAGCTGGTGGAAAAGGTAGGCTTTACAGCAGCTCTATGGGTGTGACCCACGTTATAATAGTGCTGTCCCAAAGACTGCAAGAATATACAGTGTGTCCTGTATCCATTGCGACATAAACCTTTTGCTAGTGAAAACCCTAAAAGCTTTAAAAGTTTTCCAGCATTACATTTAAAAAATGTTAGTTACAAATCAAGACACCTGTTAAAAACAAAACAAAAATGCACACTTTTTGGAGATACTAGAATTGAATCCAGCAGCTGGTCAATGAAGTATTATTAACCAGTGTCCAAGCAGTTTGTATTGATTTTAAAAGCTCTGACTTTGGAAGGTGAATGTGTGGAATTCTGTCTTACTTTAGCATCATAGGACATTCCAGCGTGCAGTGTCTAAGCTGCTGCCAATTAATTCTCACGACTCCTTATGTGTGGTTGTACGTGTTTAATTACAGTGAACGTGTTTACATGCCCACATGATATTATGGCATATCTCATTTACTCTAAATTGATTCATCACATGTATCCCAACAAATATGCAGCATGCACTTAAGAAGATTGTGAGTGGGATATTATGAAACATGTAAATTAGCTGGTAAACTTCCCTCACTATCTTGGCTCATCCCATACAACTCGATTAACTGACAGTGGTCCTAACTCGGTGCACAGTAATGCCGGTGTGCATGTAAACACATTCACATTTTCTATCAGATCTCTCACTACTGCAACATGTTGGGGAAATGTTGATTGAATAATAATAATAAAAAAAAAAGTGGAACTCCAAATGAAGGTTTAAGGAAAGGTTTAGTTTATGACACGATGGCTATGAAGTCGAGAAATCCTGGTGTTTAATCATACAAACCTGGAAAAAAAATCCTAAAGCAAAACCTGCTTTTATGTCGGTTTGATCACAGCAAATCATGAAGTATACATATACATGTTTTAGGAAAACCATTTTCTTCTTTCGTCGGGCATTTGCCTGTGTTAAAATTTTATAGTATTCACTTGTAGACTGAGACCAGCCAAATGCAGTGAAGTTTGTCTCTCTGTACGTGTATCTGTCCACCTGTCTGTCCTGTCTGTTTGCTGGTCTGTCTCCGTTTTTTTCATTAATTAAGGAAAATACTGACTGGACATTTCTGAGTGCCGGTGCACATGGAATTAAAATACTGTGTTGCGTTTTAAGGTTGTTGTATCACTGCTAACCCACGCGTTTGTTCTATGCAGTGGCATCAAATTGCTTGGACTGTGTACTCAAACACATTTTCTGATGGCTAGACATGCTGTTTTATGCATATTGCCAGCAAAAGCCTTGGCATCGATTTGTTTGTGTTTTCTCTAAATGAGTGCTTCCCAACATTGTACACCAGCCAGCTTTTTATCACTTCCTGAGAATTTTGTTCTGGGATGGAAGATGAGCCTAAATGAGGTTTTGTGTAGGCTGCACATTTTGAGGGGCCGCGTTCCTATTTACAGATGACATGTTTTATTTTATTTTTTCTTATTGTGATGACAATTGTGTATCTCCAAACAAGCCTTTTTCTGATGAATCCCTAAGAAGGTGGCTTTTTGGAGAACGTGAAGTTTCTACAGGTCACTGGTGATGTTATTGTATAGTTGTATTTTTATTTTACCATACATGATGTTCCTTTTTTTTTCTTGCTATCAACGGAGCATATTCCATTAGATGACAAGCTGTTAGGGTTTCTGTCTCCTTCAAACACTGATGACGATCTTCATTGGCTTCCCAGCAAGTCTACATATACAAACAAGTTCTTACAGTGTACACTAATAAAGCTGTTTTAATTCAACTGACATCTGTGTCCTGTGTTGCACGTCTCAAGTGGTGGTATATGATATACATTATTATTTTCTTTAAACTTACTTAAAAGTCCAGTGAAATTGAGGGTGATTTTTTTTTCTTAATCTACGTAAAGTTTCAATCTAAAGGTTTTAAATAAATGAGTCATATTTATTGTATTCAAAATATATACTGGCCATAAGTATCTTTTATTTAGTCTAAAAATTAACAATGTGAACAATTGTAAAATATGTTTCTAGTGCGATTCTAGGTCATCGCAAAAATACGATTTTTTTTTTCAATATTTAAGAATAAAGGAGGAATACAGATTTGTTGGATTTATATTGTTTAACCTTATTATACAATTTAATCCTAATTCAAACGTATTTTGTCGAATCTACCAATGGCGTGCTGGCAGGGGCGGGGCTTATCGATTCATTCGCTCAGCAGGAGCTAGCATCGCTAAGAGGAGAGTGAAGGCACTTTTCGCGGGAATTTCGAGCTAGCATTTGGATAGCTAGCTAGGAGTCCGTCCGGGGACCACGTCTGGCTACCGCCCATTTGTGAATAGCTGCCTTAACTTTGTTACAACAAAATTGTTTTTCGGACTGTAAAAGTTGAAGAAACACATCAAGGTTTGGGCGAGGAGGCTCTCTGGGGTCCTGCTAACCTGCTAACGCTTGAGGTAAGCCCAAAACAACCCACTGTTGGTCTGTCTTTTCTCACTCATAACACCCCTCCATTAACTCCTTCAACCCACCAAGAACACCTTATATACACTAACAGTCTAGACTAACCATAAAGCCCGCCTAGACGCACTTTAGAGAGGGCTGCCTCCCTAACAAAGTATGTCTGTCTTGCAGTTAGCCAAATACCAACTGGCACGAACACCGTAGAAAATTACACTCATAAGTTGGCTACTACGCTAGAAAACATACTTTAATATGTAAATACACAGTTTTTGACCTTAATTAATTGACCAGTTTGTGCCTCATTAGCATTTGTTTCAGCAAATGTTAACAGGATAAACACAAATTACAGTTGTAGCAGAGTATCAGTGTAGTGGTGGTGTATGCACTACACTTTAATGGCCAGTAGAGGGAGGTAGACGCAAAATAATGAAGGACCTCTGAGTGAGAATTGAACCTGTCTCTATTGTTTGTCATTGCTACCTCTACAAGAACTCTTATCTTGTTCTAATGTGTTTTTCTGCATCCCTCTTTTTGTTGAACGTGGTTCATTTATTTCAAGAGATATAGCTGCCCCTTTTGCATCAATATTCTTCGGTTTAGTTTGAGACATAACGCTATAAGTCTATTTATATGGTTTTGTCAGCCCCAACCCGATAAGGATTTTAAAGATGGGGGGTAAGATGCAGAAATAGCATTTGAAAGTACACTCAGGAAAGATGAACAATAGGGGAGTGATAACTCCAACCTAGCTGTAATTCCGCATCTAATACTCACAATTATGTTTCCATCTTCTTTACACACACACACAAACACACAAACACAAACAAAACACACACGCACGAACACACAGACATCGGATCACAACCCTGAAACAGTAATTGATGAATAACAAATAAATAAAATGTTAATTTCTCCCACTGAATTATTTAGATTTGTTTACTGTCAGTGAGTGAAACCTCACTGCCCGCCCTCCCTTTCTGTGAGCAGTGCAGCAGGCTACTTAGTGAAATGATGGCCTTACAGTTAAACATCTCGGAGACATTAAAACACATTAAAAACCATCGCAGTTAAAAGGTTTGGTGGACTGAGTGAACAGTCTATCAGAGTGAAGGCTGCATCCGTGTGTGCGTCTATGTGTGAGTGCATGGCCGTTGTGTATTCAATACTATTTATCTCGCGAGCACAAGCGCTTTAGTTGACTTTAAATGTGACAAATTTTCATCTGCAGTCCACGTCCACTGTTGTTCCACGTACAAATACTTGCATATTATTTATTACCTATAAACTGGATCTTGCCATTTGCATCTGTGTTAATGCACATATTTCCATATAATGTCTGTACTCGTCGTAAGTGACCCGCTTGTTCTCCATCTTACTCCCTAACCAGAGCATCATTAAGTTGTTGTTGTTGTTGTTGTTGTTGATACTCGCCCTCCTTCCTTATGGCTTGGCCTTGGATCTCATCCCTTCCCCTGAGCACTATGCGCAGAGCAGTAAGCATTTCCCAAACCAATTAATACTATATCCTGAGTGTACCTAAACTTTCTGGAAGTGTAATATAGACTGGTAATGGTGGCTGTTATTTTTATCTCTCGTGGTTGCAGAACGGATTTCAGTTTCAAGTTTATGTTTCTGAACGGGTTTATAGACACAGGCACGTTAATTTCTGTGACTGTGGCGTCTCCTTTATGGGCTGCGTATTGATTGGAAGTGCTGTAACCATGCTGTCTCGTGCAGCGGTCGCAAATGCAAAATGCTTTCCAATAACTATGAGAGTAATTCAGCTTGGTAAATTACAGGCAGCATCATGCTGTACGTATTGCAACGGTGAGCTAGTCTACAGTGTATTATGGATTTAACATGAACGTGAGGTTGGCTGGTCCTTGAGAGTGATGACCGGTTCAAATTTCTTTGCTTTTAACCATCAGTTCCTAAAGAAGACAATATTTCTGTCAATACCACATCTCATTAAGAGCATATCGAGGTGTAATTATGGGCTTTCATTGGGCTCCGTCTTAAAGAAATGAGACAGGGATATCCATTATTAACAGTATGGTTATATTGTATTCAAACCCATTTTTGCTCTTTTTTTTCTCCACTTTTACTAAGAAGTTTACTATGTTCTCTATTGCTATCCATCTGTCGATGTTTATGTATCTACAGTATATGGTAAAGGTAACCTGTCACACACATTGAACTCTCACCTGTCTGCCATCTTTGATTCCTGTTGACGTGGCGATGTACTGTAGGTCCTGACATACAACCCGAGAGCTGACCCCAGACTGTCATCCATCATTAATATGACTTTTGTTTCTGACGTTATTTTTGTGCCATCTGGCCTGACGGGGTAAGGTTCCTCCCAGGCTTCCTTACATTTCACCTCACCGACCCCTTGATTCTAAACCATAGACATGCCACGCGTGTGTGTGCATGTTTGTGTGTGTGTGTTTGTGTGTGTTGATATACGTCTTTCTTGGACAAACTCTTACTCCTCTGTAGGTCTTCGAAAGGCACTTTGTGTGTGTGTGTGTGTGTGTGTGTGCCTGCCTGTGTTTAGAGGCCGTAGGACCTAAAGGGGGGTAATCATGTATAAGTTATGTCAACTAATTAAGACTGTGCCCTAACCTATGGCTGACCCTGAGGAAATAACAATGCACCATCTAAAAGGCTTTGTACCTGTGGCCTCTTGGCCACACCAGAGTGTTGGATGTCCTGTGTGTGTGTGCTCTGGCTGGCCGGTGGTGCAGGGCTACCTTGATCTGGTAACTGGAGCACAAGGAGAGCAGAAACGAGAGAGCAAAGAGAAAAGGACAGCGCGAGAGTGGAGGAGAAAGGAGAAGGGGTGAAAGAAAGAAAGTGCCTCTTCAGTGAAAGAAAGTAAGAGAGTCAGAAGCCTAGCCCATGTAATTAGGCCTAAATGAGTTTTCCACTGACTCAGTGGGTCGTGGCGATGCAGCGCTGGGACAAAGATAGACTGGAGGTCAGGGAGTCAGGGAGACGGGGCATGCCAGAGTCAAGTGAAGAGAGGGGGCGCAGTAAGGAATGCTGGGACTGTAAGGTCTTCTCTGGTCAGTCTGTCAGGGGAGATGCTCACTATCAGTTGTATTACTGTTGTTGCTTTAGAGCTGTACATGAAGAGATTTAATGTGATTTAAAATGCCAGTCTTACCGGTGTCACAATATGGAATATCATCAGAGAGAAGCTTCCCATGATTCCCTTGATTTAAAGGCCCAGCACATCCACGGTTAGGCATGGGATGACATGAAAATGTCCTGTCACGTTTATCCTGGCCAAAATAATCACAATTCACAATATTATGATGCTAATGATCAAAATATGCTTATACTCTTAAAATGGCATTTATCTGTTTTTCACCTGTCTACTATGACAGCACGCCAGACAGCTTTTAAGGTTTTGTAGAACCAGGCTTGTCTCATTACTTGGAATAATAACAGGAATATAATTACTGGTTTGGAAATTGTAATCCCTTCCACTTCTATTTACTGGGGAAGCAATAATATTACAGTAATGCATTAATGAAAAATGCATAACACTGCTATTTTAACCAACATCATTCCACAATATGAAAATTAGACACATTTATATAGACACTGGCTTTAATGTTGATTTAAAAAAAAAAAAAAGAACTCCGCTTGTTGGCTTTCCACAACATCTTGTAGTCTGGCTGAAGCTGGGGGCAGACCCAGACACAGAAGCAGTAGTAAAACTGGCCTGGTGTTGGAGGGGCTGAAGTCAGGGCAAGTAAGGCCTGGAGGTGTTACTGTTAAAGCCGTTAAGTAAACCACAACTAGTCCACTTCAGTGCCATTCAGCTGGTCTGCGGCACCAAATGGATGAATTCAAAACAGAAAGGCTCCTAACTAACCAACTATTCCCAAACCTTTGACGCTAATGGCCAAATTGTTCAATTTGCCACAAATCAATTCAGGAAATTCAGTCCAAACACATTAATTTGGGTTTTTATTGGTCACCTGTGAGTTCTACATTTTCAACCAACCACGGGGCCATTATGATCAACCAGCAGGAAGTGTGTTTGTGGTTGAAATGACATTGCAGCGACCCGTTGGTGACCTGCACTCAGGTTGGGTTCAAAAGGTCACTGGATAACAGCAGGGGTTGTTGGGAAGATGGCTGGTGGTGTAGCTCTCAGGATGGCAATACGGTTCTGTCTTGCAAATCCATGCGTTTACCATATATACATATTTAACAGTTATATTTTAATTATATTTTGACAAGTTGTTACAATATTTGTTACAATCGGCCAATGAAAAGATCTGGGTTGTATAAAAGAACAAGAAGTGTATGGATCTGCATTAGATATACGTCGAGGAACGATCATCAGTGAGACTGCAGATGTGTTCTGAAACTTTTGATCCATGTCAAGTGTCAACTGCATCTAAAGCAAAGCGATAACGCGTGCCACTTATCTGTTCTTGTCCATGTGATTGTGCATCATGATGTGATTTTCCTGGTGTAAGATCTGCAGTATGTTTTCACGTCCTATCTTGTTACTCTCCTTAACGATGAGGTACTGTAGCACGCCAGTGCTGCACACACACACGCATCAACATATATTCACGCCTTTCCTTTCTTATCAACACACACACCTCCGCCCCCCCTATTATCCCTCCCCTCCTCCCCCCTACGTGTGCTACATGACGGGGTGTGTGTGGGGTTATGAAAACAGTTAGGCTTAATAATTGATGTTCTGCATTTCAATCAATTTTACCACAGTGTTAGGCTAATTAAGGTTAGCTCCATCCTCCCAGGGTGTGTGTCCATGTGTGTGTGTGTGTGAGAGAGAGAGAGACAGAGAGGCTATGTGTGTTTTCCTGTTCCTGGGGGCTCCGAGCTCCATTTTATATCTGAGAATACGAGGGAATTCTCTATTTCAGGAACAAGGGATGAGAGATTCTCGTCCTCTCTCTTGCTCCCGCTCGCTCTTTCTCTCGCTCCGTTCTTCCCCTCCCTCTCTCCCCAGGCAGGATCCTAAATGCAATTAACACGGTTGCTTTACTGCCTGCTAATTATTAACACACACTCACATGCACACGCCCACCGCACACACACACACACACACACACACACACACACACATAATCTACACACAGAGAGAGAAATTATTATTTTATGCTGGACTAATTTAAAGTTCATTGACGATTGTTTTAATTCATTAAATAAGAATAGTACATACTTTAAAAAACATCAGGCTGCCAGGCGGGCACTGCAGGCGTTTGCATATGAAGGTAATAATTATCCTCTGTGTGTGTGTGTGTGTGTGTGTGTGTGTGTGTGTGTGTGTGTGTGTGTGTGTGTGTGTGTGTGTGTGTGTGTGTGTGTGTGTGTGTGTGTGTGTGTGTGTGTGTGTGTGTGTGCGCGCGGGCGGGCGGTAGCTCACCTACAACATTGCATCTGTGTGCATAGTTCACCCAGCCATACAACCTTAAGGTGTGTGTAAGTGTGAGTCTGTGTGCGTTAATGAGTCTTTAAACCCTCTCCGCCAGTATTTAACATTAACAGGAATAACTAAAGAGTTCAATTAAGAAGCAGGGACTGTTTTATGTGCGGCAAATTTGTTTCTATGATTAAATATTCACGGGTGGGCCATGCTTACCAGAGGAGGCTGGACCTCTCCTAGATCAGTTTAATTTGTTTCTGTATCAGTGATAAATCTGGTAAATGCCAAGTACAAATGATGCAAAATCTGTTTAGAAGTGGGTCAACCTGCACACATGCCGACTGCTTACACATGGCTGCTATACACCGGTTTGGATATATTAGTTTCATCTGTGGTTCTATTGGCGGGTAAATAAGCAGGGCTAAAGTAGTCTGAACTATGCCAGCTGTCTCAGAGGCCACAGAGATCAGAGAGAGGCAGCGTGCCGGTAAACACTAAGATTGTAGAAGTAGTGCACAACATTTAACTAAACATGCATTACAGTGTGTGTACTTAAAAAGCCAATTTCCCCCCTAAAAATGATTTTACATCAGCTAAATCCCAGATTTACTGTAATTCATGTACATACTGAGTTGAACTTCTTCCCTTTTGGATTATCTTCCATTTCCCGGCCCCCCGTCCAGTGAAGCAGACATGCAGAAACGCTGAACAAAGAGACAAACAGAGGTAAAAAGACAGACGCACACTGATTGGATGCGTGCTGTGAAGAATTGATCAAGCGCCGTTCTTATGTTTGAAGAGTGCATGTAACCCATGTGTGGCCCCCGGAAACTGTACACCAGGTGTGTTTGTTTAATAATGTCAAAGGAAGAGGGGGAAAAGAAGAACCAAACAAAGGAGACAGAAATACTATAATATAACTAAAAGATGAAAGAGAGAGGGAATGAACAGTGAAAGACCTCGTATGAACATGTGTGTGCTTGCATGTGGTGGACTCAGGTGTTAAAGTACACTCCCATTACACTCCAGACACAAGGCTGGAGATGCCGAGCCACCGTCCTCCCACCTCCTGACCTCCGTTTCATGCTCCCCCATTCACTCCTCTTGTCTTTCCTAATCCTCTCTACTAATACTCCTCTTTGCAGTCCGCCTCATCTATCCCAATATAGTCACTGTGTATACCTAAGATTAATTCTGCTGTAGTTTAGCAAGGTTTACCCATATTTTTTTTTTTTATCAATTTGAGAATTTAAGACAAAAAACCTCCTGTTGTTCAGCACCGTGTGAGTGTTAGTGGTTGTCTGTATATGTGATTGGGAGTTAACTCACAAGTTCACAGTCCTTCTCTGGGGCAAGGCATTCTGGGAAAAAGTAGGAAATTACTTATAACCACATTCTGTTCATGTTTCTCATATTGTTAATCAATGCTATTCAGATATTTGGGTAAATAAATGAAGACAGACAACACTGCTTCTCTGACACAAGTGATCCATTGCACTGTTTTTAAGAAGAAACAAGCCGTAGAAGGTCATGGATACAATTATACACATTATATTAATTAAGTCTAAACTTATATCTGGGGGTTTCAGGGGTTTGTCCACCTCTCACTACCAAAACCCCTTTAGCCAATTGATTATGTGCTAATTCTAATGTTAGCTCCACAGGTTTTTACATAGAAATGTTACATTTTAGAAACCTTCCAACCTCTCCATCTAACAAATGTCACTATTACACAATGACTGACCACGACCACGACATTTTGGACCAGCCGACGAAGGGAGCTATGGAGCTGCTGGCCACAGCTAAAACTGTTAGATTGTACCCAGGCAACTGATGAAAGAATGACATATGGTACTTTAGTTCAACCAAATTAACAGCAATCACTTAGACATTCATACATATTTAAAAGAAAAAAAATATTCTGACATTTAAAACATTTTGCATAAAATCTGCATAAGCAGCTGTCTTCCTTTTACTCTCTACTGTTTCTTGTTTATCCCTCCTTCAGTTTTGAACACTCACTTCTCCCTCCATTTCACCTCGCCCGTTTTAGAAAAACAACTATATTTTTTTCACCTCTTATTTCCTCATTTTGGCTGTCACTAAACACAGAGGCGCTGCATCGGGTCAGGAGGAAGACACAGGTTCCAGGGGTAGTGGTAAGACCTCAGGCCTGAGGGCACAGAGCCATATTGTGTGTGTGTGTGTTCAGTGTGTGTGTGTGTGTGTGTGTGTGTGTGTGTGTGTGTGTGTGTGTGTGTGTGTGTGTGTGTGTGTGTGTGTGTGTGTGTGTGTGTGTGTGTGTGTGTGTGTGTGTGTGTGTCCATCTTATTTCTCTGTTGTACTCGTCTAGCCTGACCACCTTTGTGGATGTGCGTGTGTTCGACTAAATGCATGAATATGTGAAAGAGAGTCACATATGGGGGTGTATTTGTGCACGTTTGTGCGTATTTGTGTGAATGAATGAGTGTGTGTGTGTGTGTGTGTGTGTCTGGAGTGTGTGAGTGAATGGAGGCCCCTGGCCAGGCCATGCGTTATTGATGCTCCCGCCTCGGGGTATGTCGGGGGAAATGGATGTGTGAGTGTGTGTGGGAGTGTGCTTGTGTATGTTTGTGTGTGTGAACAAGGGGTCACGTTGTGTCGTCAAACGGCTGCTGGTGAAAGATGGCCAGCGCTGATATGATCAGTCATCTGTTGATCAAGATGTACTGCTGCCGCCTCGTTGCAGTTTCTCTCTTTGAAATTCACTGTTAACTCTCTCTCTCTCTGTCTTTGTCTCCATGTGTCTCTTTCTTTCTCTCTTTGTCTCCCTCCCTGTGTTTTCTTTCACGTGTCTTTGAATTAACTTATAACTATTAATATGAATTAAAATTTACTTCTTTTCACTTCATCTTTTCAGTTTCAATGGACTTTAGTAAGTGCATTTTCTTTTGAAAGCTGTTGTAAATAAATGCATGTGGAAATAGAAGAATAGAATATTAGAAAACAGAAGCTAATGAAACACTAGCAACATGAAAACTACTGAAAAAAACATATTCTTTGCATGTCACTTTTTTGATCCCTGTGTCGCTCACCGTAACACTAGTTTCAACATATATTTAATATTTTTCCCCCATCGTCGCTCAATATTGTTCTCCTCTGTCGTCTCTCTTCCCTTTTGTCTCTTTCTCCCTCGTCTTTCTCTCCCTTTCATTAAAGTGTCATATTTCATGTACACACACAGACAGGAAACGGTAACACACGCGATCCCACTTACACACTCCGTAACTCGCACAGATGTTCAAATGCACATACACATCGTGAAATGTTGAGTCTGAGAAACGTGCTGCACGAGGGACACACACACACACACACGTTTACACAAGTACACACTCTGCGGTAAGTAGGTAATGCGCTTTAGAAACAGCGGTTAAGTGTAAAACACCAGTCTAAAGTGCTCTGCTCTGCGGTGAATAGCTAATGGGCTTCAGAGAGTTTGGTTTTTTTAACCTTAAGGCGCTGTTGTTTTCTGTGGTTAAAAGATATGGGGTTTCACTCTGTGGTTAAATAGGTGTGTGAATGAGTGTGTGCATGTACATACATGTGTGTGTGTGTGTGTGTATTTGCTAGTTTACTCAATAGCAGACATTTTACACTCTTATTATTCATCATCATTTCATGCATGTCATCAATAAGTGTAGAGTCACTCATTAGGAATTTTCACATCTGAGCAATGGGGAGCACTACATCTTTGGTGAGATAATGTGTACAGTTGTTATCATTCAGTGGCATAAAATGATGACAAAATGACGAGAATATCATTTATCGCAATCATTTCTGAAAGAATATATTAGAATATTAGAAAAGCAGTTAACATGACAGGCCTTGTTACAAAAATATTTTTCTCCTTGCTGACGCGAATCCCGTCCAGTTTGTGACAGTTCCTCATACCTGCTGTCGCCATAGTGTGATCTGTAAACTTCTTAAATATCTGGGATAATCATTTAAAATGTTGTGTGTGTGTGTGTGTGTGTGTATGTATATATATATATATATATATATATATATATATATATATATATATATATATATTCAATGTGAATGCTCAATTCTGCATATTACACTTTATAGTATATGTAGGGTTGTGTGTGTGTGTGTGTGTGTGTGTGTATACTGTATATATACACACACATATATATATATATATATATATATATATATATGTTTGTATGTGTGTATACTGTATATACTGGCACATCTATGAATACATCTCCTTAAATCGTTAACCATTGCGTTGGTGTTGTTTTCTGTGGGAAACAGATAATGTCTTTACAATGTGTGGTTAGAGTCCAGACCAGTACAGTTCATTGTGCACTGACCCCGACTGATCCATAATGTAACAGCACTGACCACACTGATGTATTAGCGGACTAAATGACTGTATTAATGGTGCTCAATGCAGGGGAGAGGCACTAAGAGGCCTGAAAAGTGCTTTAAATTAAGGTGTGGAACAGTGATTGGCTGCGATGGGGCTAGTGTGTGTACGTCTGAGAGTATTTGAATTGCTGTTCTTGTAAGGACCGCATGTCTAGAAAGATCAGGAAATCCATCAAGTGAGGACATTTCAAGGACTCGTCTTAAAAAAAGCGCTGAAAAGATCAAGTCAAATTGCCGTTGTTCTGGCGAAATGCCTGATTTAATATCACTAACTTGTTGTATCATATGGGTTAATAGGATACGATTGTGGTTATGTGTATGCTGTTGGTAATTTTTAAAAGCATCATCCATGACTTGGCATGGTATCAGAGTTGGATAACAGAGAAAAGTGAATGTTGACACTAATGGAGGAAATAGTTCAAGTAGTAGGTTTGATTTTGTGAGTGAAGACACTGCTGTTCTTTAATGTTCCAGTATCTATATTGAAGCACTTAACATGAAATGCTATCAGAGCCTAACAACCTATCTGCCTCAATGTCTTATTGACATTGATATTGCTCCACCCGCTCATGTCACTTCTGGTTCCAAAAAAAACCAAGATGGCGACTGATGCACAAACCAATGGCCACGGTCTCTGTGACGCTATGCCTTCTTATGTTATTTTTGTAGTTACAACTCACAGATCAGTGCATGTTGCTTGGGGAGCAGGGTGGAGAATGTACAGGCATGTGGGATTATATGTGTGTGACTCTGTCTGCTGTCTTGACATGTCTGTCTGCTTCATGTCATTGTGTTTGTCCCCTAGACGAGTAACATTATCTACAACTCAAATTCTCCCCCCTTTTCCCTCCCTTCCTTTCCTCCTTTCTTCCCTCCTTGCCTCCTTTTCCTCACCCTCCCTCCTAACCTTCCCCAATCCCCAATGTTCTAACATCCATCCATCCTTCATCTCTCTTTAGCCCTCCCTCCCTCCTTAAGTTCTTCAGTGTCTGGCCTGAGTTGTAAACAACTGTCATATCTGGCCTTCTTAAATAGCCTTCACAGATGCGTGCATGCGCACACACACACACACACACACACACACACACGAGCATATCTCATCAATGTTTCAGAGGGAGGGCTGAATATCAGCTAGCTATACCCCATACCTCGTCCTCACTTATTTACATCCGGCTGCCCCCGTGCCACTGAACCCTCAACAGCAACATCAATGATTCATCAGCCAATGTTTTAGCAAAATGCATGCCTCGTCTGTCGATACAGAGGACAGGAGGAGGGAAAGAGGAGGAGGGAAATGATTGGAGGAAGGAAAGGTGAGGAGACATGACAGAGGAAGGAGAGAGGAGAGGGAATGTGGAGAAAGAAGAAAAAAAAAGATGATACGAAAGTAAGGAGAGGGAAGCGGGAGAAAGTGAGGAGGGGAGAGAGGTTAAAGAGAGGGATGAGGGGGATAAAAGAGTATTAAATGAGAGGGAAAACGGAGAGGAGGAGGAAGGAGGAGTAGGACACGAAGGATCAAGAAAGGGGGGAATGGGTGAGGCATCGAGGGAGGAAGGCAGAGTAGAGGAGTTAAAAGGAGGGAAGGCTGAAAAGGTAGTGAGAGAATAACATGGGAAAATATAAATGAAGAGGAAAAGCAAGGTGATGGAGATAAGTGGAAGAAGTGGAAAAAGACAAGCAGGACAGATAAGGAAAAGAGGATGTATAGGATAGATGGAGAAAATATGGATAAATGGAGAAAATGAAGGGGAGAAGACGAGGGGAAAGATAGGAATGAGGAAGGGATGGCTAGGGAAAAAGGATGGAGGAGATTGAGAAGGAAGACATCAAAAAGGGAGAAGAGTAGCAAATAGGAGATACCAATGCATCATTCTCCGCCCTCCTCTTCTTTTGCTCTGCTTCTTTTTTTCTTTTCAGTGTCCAACACTTGATCTCTCTTTTACGGATGAAACATGGTCTTTTTTATCTTATTTTTGTCAGAAATCAATGACATTCTGCAGACACACACAGACATGGGAGTCCGATATGTCTTTTACTCTTTAGATTTCAGTAGAATATGACCCCACTTCCCCCCTGGGGCTTTAGGCGAGTTCACAGACGTTCACACATTGATTTTAAAAAATGCACCTGCGTTTAGAGATTGCGGTATGTGTGGTTTTGTGGTGTACGGTTACATAAGACGCAAGACAGAAAGCATCTGAAGCCAAACGGGCAGGAAGGACTTTGCCAGTACAGTATACAGTTTAAAACACAATGACCATTTACCTTTTGAGTATATCTTAAGTCCACTTCCTCTTTTTTAATTTTGACCAAAAACAAGTGGTTTTATTCACCCATAATGAGACGGAGGAATGTCAGTTTAATAAGTGAGGTGCATGCTTTTTTTCTTTTTTACAACTTTTTCAAATGCCAGAGAATTTATTCAGAGCCTGATCATTTTTTTTGTGCATGATAGCATTTTGTTGTTCCCCAGTTGAAATCCATTCATTCAATAAATGTTTTATTACTAAACGCATGTGAGATTAAAAAAAACCCTCACTAAACTGAAATGGATTAATTTGAACAATTTGAGAAGACAGGTGTGATTTGTAGTAATAGGAAGGCATGTTCTTCATCTGAAAATGTTTAAAATACTTTTCCCCCCCAAAAAAGTTTAGTTCAATTAAGTTTAATAACCTCATCATTAAATTATAGTTTCTTGGACTCCCTAACAAAATTAGTCGTGGGAGTTTTTGTTTGCACACACATAAAAGTGAAATGCAACTCATTGCTTTGAATATTAGATGATTTTTTACAATTATATGATCTTGCACGTTTATTGGAATTGTGATATTGAGCGTCACCCAGCGAATACCCATAATATCATATGTTTTATTTATTTATGTTTTATTTCTGGCATCACACAAACAGAGTGTAGTACGTATGATTGGCTGGGTGGGTGACAGGGTGATCACAAGCAAAAGGGGGAGAAAGACAGAGAGACATGCAGAAACAGAGGAAACAGAAGGTTAGTTGGCCTTGACTTTGAGGAAGAGTTGTTACAGGGTAACAAGGACGAGACACGGCTGCTGTGTCTCTCTCTCTCTCTCTCTCTCTCTCTCTCTCTCTCTCTCTCTCTCTCTCTCTCTCTCTCTCTCTCTCTCTTTTCTGTCATTTGGCGCCCAGGGTGAAATTATGATAATAAGAGAAAGGAAAAGCTATTACTGTGGCTGCTCTCTCATTATGTAAATGATATTAAACAGGCCCTCTGCGTGTGCAATGTGTGTGCTTCTTGTGTGTACGCCAGCCTGGGCAGCTGAGCGTGTGTGTGTGTGTGTGTGCATGCCTGTGTGTGTGTGTGTGTGTGTGTGCGTGCATGTTTGTTTGGCTGTTTGTGTGTGTGTGGGCATGTTTTAAAAATGTCCCTCTCCAAATGTGTGTGTGTGTGTGTGTGTGTGTGCACGGCTGCGTGTCCTGGGGCTATGGGTGCTAATCTCCACACAGTGATTACAAGGTGTCAAACTCCCCCACATTGATTATGACATGTTAATTACACGGCATGTTTCCACCTGCTCTGATGACACAATACACACGTTACATGTACTGTACGCGCTTGTCAGTTTGTGTGTGCATGAGATTATTGCGCATCCGACCGTGTGCATGGCATGAATACGGGACTCGAGCGTGTGTTCAAATGTTTAGACGAAGCTGCGGACAACCAGCAATCATTCAGACGTCTGAGATGTTGTAGGAATTGTGCCGTATGGTTGGGGTCAACTGCAACAATATCACCTGCAAGCAACTGACATCTTTAACACATTGGCCAAGAATCACAGATGCAACACAGGAAACAGAATCTTTGTATCTTTTGTATGTCTGATCATTTTGTGTTGTGACCGCTAATCAACACCTGCATAACGTAATCCTTCCACCCTTTTCCACACTGGAACATTTAATACCAATATTATTAGGAACCACTTTTACATACAACTTTTTCTGAAATTCAATTATTTAAAAAGTTGACACAAATGACCTTAATGTTTCACATTAAAAAGAATAATTCAGTATTGGTAGCCTAAATGATTTTGTTAGATAATGTTACTCCACATTGGGAGCCCGTTTGCCAGTAAGGTAAATTATAATTAAGCATACAGGAATAGTAAAAATAGTGCAATAACACAAAAAACAAACATAGGTAATCATGTGCACACAGTTCTTGAAATTGTTTATTTTATATTTGACAACCGCTATCACATCATCGAGCCTGTAATAAAATGCAGGATTGCGATGATAATCAATAGTCATCGTTTCACCCGATTTCACACACAGTGAATTGCCTTTAAGCAAATCACACAGGGAGCTATCCTGAGAAACTAATTACAATATTCTTTATGCGATTATGAAAATTCAGACAAATATTGACAATCTGCTGAGCTCAGTTTCTATGTATCTTTCTGTCCTCTGTTTCTGTCTATTTTATATATATTTGAGCTTGATTGCATATGCACTTCAATATGTTGCTGCTTTATGTGTTTGTGTGTGTGTGTGTATGTCTGTGTGTGTATGTCTGTGTGTGTGTGTGTGTGTGTGTGTATGTCTGTGTGTGTATGTCTGTGTGTGTGTGTGTGCGGCTTGGTGGTCTGTCCAACTCTACTCCATTGCTTGTTTATATGCTTCATACCACATGTCCTTGGGGGTTTATAAATATTGATCGTTACAATGGGTGGATAGATGCTTGATAGCCTGTCCAGGCCCTGGGAATACACACACACACACACACACACACACACACACACACGCACACACACACACACACACACACACACACACACACACACACACTCCTCAATCCCCCTTTCGGAGTAGCCACAGCCCAATACAATCTCTCTCTAATGTCTGACTTTGATTCAGAAAACAAAAGCTATATTTTTCAATGGAAACATGTTCAAATAACTTTTCTTCTCCACCCACAGTCTCTTTTTTTCTTTTGCTCAAAGGCTCTTGTCAAACTCAAACCTTTGATCTGCATTTGACAAGTAAGCAGTGATCTGTTATAAGAGCCAATCTGTACA
Organism: Eutrigla gurnardus; assembly: GCF_963514095.1. Taxonomy (NCBI): domain Eukaryota; kingdom Metazoa; phylum Chordata; class Actinopteri; order Perciformes; family Triglidae; genus Eutrigla; species Eutrigla gurnardus. The sequence continues at coordinate 23,504,538 of NC_139930.1, forward strand.
ACCAGACCCACAGAGACATGTCTTCATCAACCACCCAGACTGGTCTGAGATAAGGACAGAAACATGCGGACTCCAACGCATTTTGCAAAATGAGAGAGTCAGCATTTAAAAACAATGTTGAATGCTTATCAACTTGAATGCTTATCAACTTATCAACAATATATATATATATATATATATATATATATATATATCTGGCCACTCACAATGCCATCTGGAAAGTCAAATTTGTGTTTTATTTGCATCACTGGTAGTTGATGCGCTTGCATAGCTAATGAGCTCTGCATAATTCCATGGCCAAACTGTGTGAGTCCACTTACATACGTCATCATGGTTTACAAGCTGTAAATGAGTATGATAAATGTTATATTATGTGTCTGTTTTTATTCATGTGTACGCCCGATAGTGTATTGTGTTTGACTCCTGGATTACATGCTCTATGTGAGTACTTAAACATATAGCATTTGTGAATCAAGAGAGTGGCTCGAACGTTATAGAGCTGTTGTTAACAATATATGCCTTTTTACAAAATGAGTGAGCCAAAAATAAAACTGATTATTGTAAGGAATGTTGATAACAGTGATCTAGAATCTCTAAATGGTGAATTCCCAATAATATAAAAGTGCATGATGTACATGCACACTCACAGCATTGTCTGATATCTTCTAGATACATCTACACAGGCTGCCCTGCGTTTCTTTTTTCTTAATGTGTTTTTCAAAGTTTTGAGAGCAATGGGTACACTTGAGATACATCATATTTTGTATTTCTGCTAAGAATTTTACCTTCATATGCTCGCAAGAAAAATTGAGAGCTAAGTTTTGAAGTGGCTTTTAAACTACATTTAATCCATATTTGTCAAAAAAAAATGAAAAGAACAATAGTAAACATGCTCAAGTTCACATAGCGGCAGCTTTGCAAATTTGAGAAGAGCCTCTAGTTCAGAGTAAATCTGAAGATGAAAGCTTTGACCTAAGGGTTTTTATTTCATCAAGAAATATCCACTAAGCTGAAGGTTACACAAGATCATTGATTAAAAGATTTCTCCCTAAAAGCCAGCCACAAGGCAACGCAACTCCTTTAGTGTTCATAATGCTCCCCCCCCCCCCCCCCCCCCCAGCATCCCATATTTTTTATTTAATTTCAGAAACTCTTGAAATTTCCATTTTTACATGACTGAGGCGTCCAAAGCACATGACATGAGAGTCCTGTAGATGCTATTTTATTTTCTCAATCATTGTCGGTATGTATGTGAATAGTGCTGCACATGTTCAAAGCCTCAGAGAGTGACAGGATGGCCCCTCAGAGCGCACAATAGATTGAGATGATTGGATTGAGGCTTGGCTAAAAGTGCAGCAGGACCACTTGAAGAGGCTGAGTGTCTGAACAGGAATAATGAGACGGCGAGATCAGACGCTGTATTACCACGATCCCATCTGCACTGCCAGATACTTCTGAATACTCCATAAACCTTTTTCTTTTTATAAAAAAGATCCCTGTGTGAGCGAGAGAAAATGAAAGACGGACTGTAATGAGAGGAAAGGATGAGCCAAGCTGTATTTCCTGGTACACAACTGGTTTACACACTTTAGGATCCATTTATAATGTTTTAAACAAAGCGGAATTCTTGCAGTCTCCACTAGCAGAGAATGAAGTCTGGACATTGTCCTGTGTTGGCTAAGGCAGCGGGTGGCGCCCGGATAGAGCGTGTAGGATGCAACAACGCCGCAGTCATGTAGCCAGTTTGGCAATTTGGTCATAAACAATAGTCTGTGACCGAAGTCTCTCGCAGTTTTTCTTCTTGTTTTTTTCTGATGATTCTGGCATCCAGTTAGACATTTTCTTTGGTGTAAATGACCCCTCTTCTTCATCCTTGCTTGTTTGTGTTCTTCTGGTTTTGCATGCTAAACGTCAGCAACATGCGCCCATCGCTCACTGTGAAATCTCGGGACAATGACCGACTCAATCGGACATTACACAGACTTTATTTTAGGGAGCTGGCAGGGCAAAGTTTTAATATTTAATGTCCGCTCTAACTGATTTGGACCTTTGCATTCTCACATCCAGCTCCTCCGGGTAATGTCTGATACGTTTAGGGTTGCAGTGCATGTCTGAAAGGTGCTCTGGTTACATTTTTGAGGCGGTGCATGACTATCTACTGTGTAGCTGCATACGTTCTGTTGCTGCACCGTAACCTCTGTGTATAAATTCAGCTTTAAGATGGTTTTGGTGCCATTGACCTCTTTTGCCTTATGGAAGTGCTTCATGTCTGTGTTAAAACTATATTTCTGGCCCAGCCCTTTTTTTCCTGGTTATGACCCCTTAGTTTCTATTAAGAGAAATGATATTGGAGACAGTAGTGTGATTCCAACTTTCAACATGACTGTCGTGCACAGAGCCCTGATCCAAACCCCATCCAACATATTAAAGATGAATTGGAAGCAGGCCTTATCGCCCAGAATCACTGTGGGATCTCACTAATGCTCTCGTGGCCGAACGGAAATAAATCCCTGCAGCCAGGTTCCAAAATATCGTGAAAATCCTCCAGAGAAGAGTTGAGAATGTAAGCGCGCCATATTAAGTACCCTGGTGTTGTAAAGAGATGTTCAACCAGTACGTATCTGTGCGGTGTTTGGTTGCCCGTGTGGTGTACATCTTTCTATTCGCATGTAAGGCAGAGAATGAGAGAAAAATGGTAATGTGTGTGTGTTGTGTGCCCCAGTTCATCTCTCAGGTTGTGTGTTAGTGTCTAATTCCCAGTGACAGATAACTGGTCAGAGCAGCATTGTGTCAGCTCTGCTTAGCTAGGACAGGCCTCCTGGAAATTAGACTTAACTCATAACCACAGACCCCAATTGTCCTCCAACGCAATACATCTATGTGGAGAAAATTCACCACTTGAATGGATATGGATCGACAGCGGTGCACAAACAGAAGTGACCGTGCACATACAGATGTACATGCATGTATTATCCAGGAACACACGCAGACTGCTAAACATTCCTAGACAAACCCACACGCGGTTCCAGAAAAACCACTTATTCAGTACTTGTCACCTCTGCTTAATAAATAAGAATCTGGTTTTGTCTCTGTGTGTGGGAGTAGAAGTTTATGGTGTGTGTGTTTGTGAGAGATGGTGAAATAGAGATGGGGGGGTGAAAAGAGGAGCATAGCTGTCTAGATTAACCATGTAGTCGGTTTGGTCAGGCCCCTTAATGAAAACCAATAGAGATTCACTCTGCTTTAATGAACAACACACACACCTCACAGCCTCAATTTACATCTGCATTAAGGCCCTGTCACTCACCCCGCATGTGTGTGTGTGTGTGTGTGTGTGTGTGGAGGAACAGAGTGGTAGGGTCCTTTTTATTTGTATTCCTGTCTTCATTTCTTCTATTTTCTTTCTCTTTCTGTCTCTATCTTTATGGTTTCTACCTTTTCTTTCTATGTTTTTATTCCGATGTCTCTGTCAGAGGAGTTGACTAAGTGTGTCACTGGCTTCGTGCACGTATGTGGACCTTGCAGAGTCAATCTGGTAGGTGACACCCCTGATCTGGCTTCTACAACCAGTAAGCAACTCTGGCAATCACAAGCCAACAAATTAATCACTGTGTGTGTGTGTGTGTGTGTGTGTGTGTGTGTGTGTGTGTGTGTGTGTGTGTGTGTGTGTGTGTGTGTGTGTGTGTGTGTGTGTGTGTGTGAGGCACACATACACACTTGACTGTACGTCATCCAGAGGTAAACTGAGGGACAGCTGACTTGCTCTCTGACATTGTTTCACTCACTTCCTCTTTCTGTTTTTAGTCTTTGCAAAATGCACACTGGATGACCAATTTGCCCTTTTGTCAAATAGCCAAATTATCACTTTATTCAACATTAATATAAATTACACTGACCAACTAAATAACTTCTAGTTCCTATCTCTTATTTCCACATTTTAATTGATTAATCCGTGCTCTTTAACATTGTAAGCATTTTAATGAAACAGATGAAAAATGACGGTATAACAAAAATACTTGTTCCATGTCTAATGTGCCCACTTAATGACTCTGACTGGACTGAAGTAAAATAATCAGTGAGGCATACTGCATCCTTTTTGTCATTTTGTTAAAGTATGATAGAAGACATAAAGCCTCTTTGCCAAGAAAGCAATTACTCAAAAATTAATCCAAACACATTGATCTTATAGTTGAACTCAGATTTAAACTGAGCTCTGGTTATAATGATGTGATGCATGCATGTTAATCAAATTAATCAAATAATGTTTTCGTACCAATATGTGTCTTTAGTAATACACACTGAGTTTCGTGCGTGTGTGCGAATGATATAATCTGTGATTGAATGAGTCAAAATAAAGCTTGAATGGCAAAAGCCTCTTTGAACTGGCGGTCAAGACCTCAGCAGATGTTACTTATTAGTTGATCAGATTGATGCCAAACAGCAAACATGTTTTAACTCAAATTTGTTTATTAAACATAGTGCATGGATATTTAATATCTTAAAATCACATTGTATTAAAGAAATGGACGAGAAAACAGTTTATCAAGAGAAGTTTAAGGGGATACATCATAGTGATTTATGACACAAAAGAAAGTAAAAACACTTAAAACACAAAAACACATGTGATCAATTGAACTGTGTCATTTATTTATGTATTTAACTATAGCAACACATTATTTTGGAGTGTGATATCTGCAACACAAACTTTGTATAGTGTGTTTAATCTGTTTTAATGTCTTTGTTCTCAAATACTGTGGGAAGGTATTCAGATCCAGCAGATGGTTGAGAGGTTGAACGTTACCTTGGTCGGTAAGCTGAGGTAAAATAACGGCAACAGGTCACTGTGTGTTATCTGAACAGGTATTTGACCTGTCTGACCTGACTGTGTTACGACTACATTGGCAACATGATCTCAACTTGACCGGGGCTGAGTGCTATGACTAATTATGACTTATTCAGGAGCCAGACACACAAGGTTGCTTCCCTCTCACTGTGTGTGTGTGTGTGTGTGTGTGTGTGTGTGTGTGTGTGTGTGTGTGTGTGTGTGTGTGTGTGTGTGTGTGTGTGTGTGTGTGTGTGTGTGTGTGTGTGTGTGTGTGTGTGTGTGTGTGTGTGTGTGTGTGTGGCTAGTAGGGGTCGTAAAGTTAGATGGGCACAGGCCTCCTTTTATTTCCTGTGTACTCCAATAAGACCTATCGGACATGGTTTGAGAAAGAGTAAATACGAATACATGTGAGGATTTGACTGACACTAATGAGTTTGAATTGTGACTACAACACCACTTCTCCCTCAGTATCAGTTCTGCTACAGTACTTTTATAGATCTTGTTTCATGCTACGACTAGTAGACCATGTAATATATGTCATTAAGTCATTGCTGAATCTTACTTTTACTTTCACTGAGACTACTGTCACTAATTTCATCAGGGATGCATTCTGCTCTTCTTCTTTTTTTCTTTTTCCCCCTCTTCACTAAATTAATCTTATATTGGATGTCACGATTAAACAGATACTCACACGTCTGACTTTCACTCGCTTCTCGGGTACACGGCCAGGCGGGGGAAACGCACACCATGAAACACATCACCCGAGCCGCCTCAGATACACACTATTACTTTCCACTCTGTTACCTTACCTTCACACAGTGTAACCTTTCTTAATAATTACCTCAGCTTTCACGGACACATTGAGAGCTCGGATGACGATTACCCGTACGGTGGCGAATTCAAGCATCTCATGGTCACATTTCTAAAAGGAAAGAATATAAATCCAATAGTGATTTGCCCTAAAAAAAGTTTTGTTAGTTTAGTTTGATCATCCCTAACTCTAACGAGCCTTCATGTCAGGTGACAGAAGACTCTGAAAACTCAAGCCCATGCTGCGACAGTGGCCCGCGGAGTTAAAACAACCGACACACATTCAAAATGTCAAGGTGTCCCTTTTTAACAACTCTGGCACATTTATTGTGACATACCCACTAGGATATGCAACTAATGCCATCAAGGTCTAATTATGAGCCAGCTCCGACTGCGCTCCGGGCGTCATCCATCATACTCTGTGCTGATACTGTCTCTGCCCAATATAAAGGCTTGTAATCATGCTCTGTCTCATGTGCCATTTGTCATCCTCTGGCTGGGTTTGTACTAATCACTACTATTACAACCATATCAGTACACCTAAGCAGCCCCTAATGTATTCCTCCTGGGGAGTACGTTACGGACACTCATTGCTTTTGTTTCTTTAAAGACTTTCCCCTGAAAATAGGTAGATTTTCTAATAGAAGCTAATTTAAACTGATTTACACCCATGTTCACACATGCATAAGTCATTGATATTTGTAGTGTTTGAGTTTTGTATCATGCAGTACAATTTCTGAATCCAGGTTTGATGTTGTATAACCTATAATTAATAAAAAATAAACACATAAATTCGACTTTTTCCTCTTTGTTTCCAATAATAATGAGATTTTATATCACTTCAGCAACACCATATAGATTGAATTTAATTCATATTTATTGGTTAATCTTTCCCCAAAAATGTGGACAATTTTATTCTGGTTGATTTGCCTTCTTATTCATACAACAGCACATTACTCCCAGTTTTGGTTTTATTAAGTGTCGATCAACATTCAAATTGATTTCACGTTTTTCATTATAAATTTGCAGTATAGGTTTTGGCAGGCCAATCACATTATGAAATACCAGCACTGGGTCTGGCACCTTCCACAGCTTCTGCCTATAGGTTATAAAAGCAGACAGAAAGCCTGTTTCTGGGCTGGAGATGGGGAAAAAATCTCTTTGCATTTTTACAATTAAATTCTTCTCTTTGTGTATTTATTGAGGAGGGGGGGGGGGGGGGACACAATGCCTACACTGACTTAGATAAATGCAGCACAGAAATACCACATAGATGCATTACAATGAATGGCCACATGCATCCCTCTCTCCCACAGAACCATATGGACATTGCCCGTTAATTCGGCTAACATGATTTACAGCAGCTTTAAGGGTGACGGTGGGGAAGTGAGAGAGAGTGAAGGAGACACACAAAGGCCTCAGGGATGTCTTTTTCTTTCCTTTTGACTTTTTTAAATCCAGTCTCCCCTCCACAATCTGCACATCTCTTATTCACCCCTTTATCTCTCCTACGTGTCCTCGGCCCTCTGTTCATCACTCTGTCTCCTGCTCATGCTCCCATTCAACCTCTTCTCTCCTGGTTCCCAGACGCCTCGGGCTGGTCCCTCGGTCTGATGGCTCTCAGCAGGAGGGAGGATGCAGGAGCACTGGGAACTCACAGAATGCCACATAATAGGATGTTGTAGTCACAGGGCTGCTCTGGATAATATAGTTTACAGATTTTCACATGTGTTTGTGGAGGTTTTTAACCTCATCATAGCCCATTAAAATAGACAAAATGATATTCTCATCAATCATAATTATACGTATTCATGACGTTTCCATTTAAAGTGATTGATGTGTTAAAATGAAAATACTAATTCACCCTTTGTACCAAGTTAATAACATTAATGTTATTGTCACAGGAAAGTGGGAGAATGAATCAGAGGTCTAAAGATGAATTCAAAGAATAATGTACATATACTGTACATATCTATTGTACCCTTGAGTGGAACAAACTCAAGTTCTGTATATGGACATTCCTGAAAAGCTGTTTGGGCGATGTGGGAAATCATCAACTTGTACTGTTTTATGATGTTATTATAATGCACTATCATCCAATAATTCAACAAACTGGTTATAAATGTTCGGGACATAACTCAAATCCAGGTTCAGATATATAGCGATGGAATAACAAAAACACATAAGCACTTAATTCAAATAAATAATCAGATGCTAATAATTAATAACTTTAATGATGGAGGCAATTGCAAGTTCACAGCACACATGCAATGATTCTCATGGTATATTCATTGTGCACAGTTTTTTTTGACTGAATTAGATGTCTATCTACACTGTCTTGCCGCGGAGGCTTCGCACTCATTGTAAATCACTCAGCTTTTCACTGGTGGCGAACATCAGCTGCAGTAAATGACTCAAATACAAAATGAACACTTTACGTGTTTATCTCATCTCTTCGGTCCCGAGCCTTGACTGCATCACATTGTAAAGTAATAAAGCGGTGCGTAGTTTCACAGAGAGCTAGTAATTATGGGAGCCCAGTGATGAGAAGGTTTTCTCTAGATAGACTAGATTGGCCATTCATTACCAGCCCTGCACACACACACACACACACACAAACATGCACAAGCTGCAGAGAGACAATGGAGTGCAGGCTTATTCAATCTGGCCTTGTACTTACAGACAACAATGAGATAATCAAGTGGAGCATTACATCGCACGGTGCAGGGCTAGGTGTCCCCGCCTCATAGCTGCATACTCAACTATCCCTTTTCCAAGGGACAAGATATACACAATTCTGTTAAATGCTTTCTGCTGCGTGTCGTGTTTCTGTCTGTTTCTGTGTGTTAGGTGAATGTATTAGTGCCCATGAGACAAACACACCTTTACATCTCTGGGGAAAGCAAGGTATAGAAAATGTGTGGAAGACAGAGGAGGTGAAGAGTACGGAATTGTAAAGAGATCAAAAAGACGGAAGTGGCGGAAAGGAGGAGAAAAGAGGTGCAGGGCCTGTAATCCAATTTTCCTACCAAAATGAGTGCATGTGTGCAGGGTTTTTTAAACACATGAGAATAAGCTAAAATGATCATTATTATGTTGTAGTCCTTTGCTCTGGCCTTTCTTTTTTTTTTTTTTGCCCCTGGTGTGTTAGTTTGACGTCACAGAGGATTAGTAAACCAGAGTTGGTGATTGATGGATCAGTGGAAAGACTATCAAAGGGGGTTTTGATTGGTTTTTATTTTGTTTGAATGAAGAGTGTTTTACGACGATGAGCGAGGGTTAATATTGCTGTTGTCTGACTGGGGTCTGGTGGCTTTGAGGAGAGCTTATTTATTGCGTGTTTTGTACGTTAATAAGTTATTATGACTGATCAAATCCCTGTTGATTTTATTGTAGGCGGGAGGAATTTAACGTTTCCACCCGGGTGTCATGTTTCCATTACTGCCGATCGGAACTGGAGCCGATAAATATCCGTGTATACTGGAGGATCATTTGTCCTGGGAAATAATGCTGATTGTAACTTTTCGCACTGAAGACAACAGCTAGATGTTAGCGGGTGTTGTTGGGGAAAAGGGGCTGAATTTATAGTTGTCAGAGGAGCAGAGTTTACCATAAGAGGGAAGCTGTCTATTCATTCTACCCTCTTCTTCTCACCAGTACTTGGTCTCTCTCTGCTTCTCAATTGATATGTGCTTGATTTCCAACAGCCCCCCTCCGGCGCCCGCTGGGGAGCCTTTTTAGATTTTACGCTTGGATATATCTGTTTAACTCCCCGTTTACCCCTCTGACAGCACGACACACACACACACACACACACACACACACACACACACACACACAAACGTGCAGAGCTGCCGGCGGAGAATGTGAGGGAGAGGGATACAACCCCACGGTCCTCTGGGAATTGGATATAATACAATACAATAAAAGAGACAAAGGAGAGAAGGAGAGATGTTTTTATTGTGGCGTAAGACACCCCACATCAATGTGTGTGTGTGTGTGTGTGTGTGTGTGTGTGTGTGTGTATGTATATATATATATGTGTGTGTGTGTGTGTATGCTGTTAAGTGGATGAAGCACAGACACAACGGGACAATTTATCACCACGTGTTTGCAGGAGCAGAAGCTGAGGAAAAGCCTAAAAGAATACAACTTATTTTGAATATGCATGAGGGAACGTAAGAACAAGTGGGGCAACTTGTGAATCCAACTTGTTTTCTGCTCCTCTTTTCAACATTGTTACTTAATGAAGACACAACTCCTTCTTCACCTATCATGCAGCAATAAGCTTGATCTGTCCTTGTGTTGGTTCCTTTGTATTCTAATCTGTTACATAGGCTCATTTATTCATGAGTGTCCCGAGGTGTGTGTGTTTCAGGGGTGGTGTTATGCTAATGACTCTTTGGATGGTTAACACAATGCCTCAAGGGGGGAGGAGGAGGAGGAGGAGGAGGAGGAGGAGGAGGAGGGGGGAGCTACATGACCGTGACAGACAGCAAGCAGCATGACCGATAAATGGATCGAGTTTATCCACGCTACACTTCCGATTGTTGTTTTCAAAATTATTGACGCAAACGGTAACGGCAATGAACGACAATGGCAAGGTATGAGGAAGGCAAAACCCTAACCCAAATATCAGTTAGATTATAAAACAATCGATAGTTAATGTGCGTATTTATGGGGCCTCCAAAGAGAAATGCGGCACGAAGATGAGTCCATAAAATCTAAGAGCCCATTAGAATAAAATGGCAGTTTTAAAAACACCTGTTCACTAATGTGCTTTAAAAAAAGGGGGAGATTTAAAACATTAAAGTAATTTTGCGAGTCTGAACGCTAGGTAACAATTTTTCCTATTTGTCTTCTTTCATTGGCTTATGTCGTTTTTCAATCTCCGCTTTCATTGCTGCATTGGCCACATCCTCCACTTCTGTCATTAAAGTTTCTTCTGTCTACCCTCCTTCCCTCTTTCTGTCACCCTTCCTGCCTTTTGCTTGTCTTTTCTTTTTCTCCCGGACAGATTTAATAAAGAAAATAGATCCCGAGCCGTGACCGTCTTTAGATCATTCATTCCTCATTTATTTTTTATTGGCTACTTGTTTCGGCATTTTCTTGCATTCTTTTTTTTCCATCTTCCCTTCTGTCATTGTTGCACTTTCTTAGAAGAGGCAGCTCTCAAATTATGCATTATTATTATGCTTTATGCATGAAATGTAAAGACATAATGTTAAAATGACATCAACTGATTCATTAAATGTTGTAATCAAAATAAGTCACGATGTATCTGTAGAGTGCAAACATTATTCGGCAACTGGTATTTTTTATTTGTGCAGAAGCGAACATAGACGTAACTAAATAGATGTCAGACCTAATTGATCTATAATACCTTTTATTCTTCTGAAGCATGCGTGACAGTCAGAACATAACTATCGATCCTTCCCCCCATCTCTCTTATCCTCACCCTTTCTCTCCTCCCCTCTCTTGAACCCTTGACCACGACCTCTAAAGATCAGAGGTCAAGGCTGGGGGTCAACTTGGTGATACTGAAAAGTCATCAGACCCGCCCGCCTCTTTTTCTCCGTTTAAGCAGGTGGAAAGAATGTGATTGTGGCGTTAGATTGATTGTTGTTGCATGCCAGAGACCTGTGTGTGTGTGTGTGTGTGTGTGTGTGTGTGTGTGTGTGTGTGTGTGTGTGTGTGTGTGTGTGTGTGTGTGTGTGTGTGTGTGTGTGTGTGTGTGTGTGTGTGTGTGTGTGTGTGTGTCGTCGCGGCGGCGGCAACAACAATACATTTCAATACGTCTAATGTGAAAGTTGTCAATACTGCAGATCCAAACCACAATGCATCATAGGAGGTTATTGCCCTTTGACTGATAGACAGTGTTCGTGTGTGTAGGGATATGTTATATGGTGGTGTGTGTGTGTGTGTGTGTGTGTGTGTGCGTGTGTGTGTGTGTGTGCGTGTGTGTGCGCGTGTGTGTGTGTGCACGCTAATTGACAGATGTTGGCTCAGCCAGAGGGAAGTAAAGGAACCATGTATCGATCGGTTCAGTCATGATTGTCAGCTGTCTCCCCTTACGTTTATTCTCATATTGTTCTTCATTTATTGCTTTTTGAGGTTTCTTGTTTTTGGTGTCGCTCATTTAATTGTTGCAAGTTGTTTTTTTGTTTTCCATTTGCAGTGACTTATTGTTCTATATTTGCTTTGTTTTGTTATACTTTAAATGTGTTGATGGTGACAAAGGAGAATCGTCCACCTGTGACGAATATTACTATTTGGGATTGCTCTCTAAAGACAGCTGCAACGGAGAATAAACTTTTGCAGATGTAAATGTAGATGAGTTGTAATTTATTCTCCATCATGCACTGAGTGTCATGTTATTTGTTTTTGTCCACATTTTAGATGAGGTGTGATTTTCGCTAGCGATTTATTTAATGTTTGTGTCATTACTTTGCCCGAGTTGTGCATTTACCTTGATAAATTGTCCTTGTTGTTGCACCGTAATGGAAGGTCTCACATTCACGGGTTTGATTTAAAAAATCAGCTCTTCAGGTTACCGGGATATTACACAATTATTGCTGGGCGACTGGCCGCTGTACATTATTTTCCTGTTTTTGTGTGTGTCGGCTTGCGTGTTTACATTTCTGCAATTGTTTCTGTAGTATGTGTGCGTGTATTGTGAAAGTATTATATATTGAACTCCTCTTACTGGAGTGTCCCTGTGGTGCCTGTTCCCACTTCTGGGGATCAAACAGCACACACACACACACACACATGCACGCATGCATGCGTAGAGACGCACAAATCCCTGTGGTGATTATCAGATCCCCTCAGATCCTCTCCAAGCCTCAGACTGAAGTGGAATTCACTTTGCTTTTTATTTACTGGCTATAAGAGCTGACAACAGCGGTATGAAAAGACCAAACGCATACACACACTACACACATCAAGACTCCCGCATTACAGAAAACAGCTCATCGCCTGTCATATTCCTATATTAAGTATTACATATGAAGTTTCTTTAAAATAAGATTTAAATAATTACTTAATTTAATAACTTATTAAAACATTAGCACTTTGTAGCTTGAATGATAAATTATACGTTGATATGATTATATGTTGTTCTAAATTTGACCAGTAGCAGCCAAGTGTATTATTCAAAAACGTTCTCTTACTTGAGACAATTTCTATCATGCATAATGTCCTTTCAAAATGATGTCCTATGGCTATGCCTCCATAATTTTGCGTGTTAAAGGTCTTAGAGATTTTCAATATGTGTGGTTGCATTGGGTACCCTTTCACTATCACCAGTCACCTCTAAAATGTCTTCCGTAAAAGCTTGAAAGGCATTCAAAGGAGGAGTACTTTTTTGATGCATATATCTGAGTGTACCATTCCACAGTTCACTGGTGTGCCGTGTGAATATTTATAACTGCATGTGTGTGTTTGTGCACATGAGCTTCCAAACATGCAATACTTCAAAAACAGGTGCATATTACCTGTTTGTGTGTGGATAAGGATTCCTTCTTGTGCCCAAATCTGTGCACTCGCCCATACACACCTGGTGTCTCTGAATGTGTCTCTAAGTGATCATATTTGTCCTCTGAATGATGCTGAATTTAAACCAGTTCTATCTGATTCCCCACAGACGGGCAGGCATTGAGATATTATGGGATTTGTGCAGGTACACTCCCCCCCCCTCCCCCTCTATGTATGCGTGTAGGGATATTATGGAGATCAGAGGCAGGCTGGGAGCCTCTGAGGCTATTAGCTCATCTGTATTGTATTGAGATGAGGGTATGTACACATCTGCTGATGACACCAGAGAATTGTGCTTTCTGTGTGTGTGTGTGTGTGTGTGTGTGTGTGTGTGTGTGTGTGTGTGTGTGTGTGTGTGTGTGTGTGTGTGTGTGTGTGCAGTTTGATCCCAGACACTCACACATTTTCCCCCCTCCTATGTCTGTGTGTGCATGTATGCACGTCTTCATGCTTGCTTGTCTGGCTAAGGCTCCAATATTATTATAACCTGACAACTACGCCCTTGCCGTCAAATTGCTCAGCTGTGGTAAAACAACTGAAATATATACACATAATGCATACGGCAACACTTTGTTGCTGTTTTTTTTCTCTAAGAGGAGCCAGGTTTGATCTATCAAGGGAATTATTGCTATCAAAATGTAAAACATTTGAATATGTGAATCATAAACAAATATGTGAGGTGCGACATGAGGCGGGGGAAATATTGCTTAAATCACTCCATCGTTGTCCAAGTCTGATAGTGCTCATTTTGCACACAGGCCTCTTTTGTGTTTTATCATATCAGGTTGCACGTGTGTGAATTAGTGGTAACATTGTCTTCTGACATTTCATTACATTTCTTCTTTCTTCATTTTCTATATGAAGTGTCTAGCAAGTTAAGTAGCTTATTTGAAACCCATCTTCAAATGCCCTTTTCACCAAATATAGTGCCTCTTGATCAGCCAGTTGTTTTGTATTGCATTAGCATGAGCTGCATTGCACCAGATAGATTTTTCTTGTATACATCTCTCCGTCGACCTGGTGGATCTGGGTCAATTGATGAATACAAATGCCACTTAATGTCCCATCAACTAGATAAAAAAAGTGGTAAAGAGGGTGAGAGAGGTGATGGAATAAAACAAAAAGAATCCTGCTTCTCCTCCTCTTTCTGCAGACGTTAGCAGCTTTTAACCCGCTTTGATTGATACAGCAGCAGAAGTTACTCGATTAAACGGCGTTTCACACTGCATAGATTCCTACTTAAAAGTCTCAAGACCTCTAAATTATTTATTGATGTCTGTTCCAATCTACATCTGACTAAGGAGGACTGTGCTGTGTGTGTGTGTGAGGGGGGTGGAGGAGAAGGGTGAGGGGGTGGGGGTGAAGCTTGGCTGGTGCTTCCACAGCGCCTAGAGGAACTTGTTTTCCATGTTCACTTGTTCACCTGCCTGTCTTCTCTAATGGGGCTCAGCAGGGAGGGATGAATAGGCCTGAAAGTGGCAACGCGGCGGTGAAATTGCATCGCGGCAGCTCAGCATGCACGGGCCTTGGCTCTCAAGAAAAATCCCACTGCTGTCTTTTTCTTTTTTCAACTCCCGCCCTCAACTGTAGGGGAAGAAAATGGAGGAAAGCACCCGTATACAGTAATTCTCAGATGGACAAACTATCGAGTAAGGAAAAGAGGAAACGTACACTCACAAAGAGCGATCAAGTAAAGCTGAGCCAAGTAAATTGGGAAGATATTGGGTAATATCCTTGACAAGCAGCTCGAGGATCTTTTTAAAGTTTAGCAGCAAAACAAAGCAGTTTGTTACTTTGTTTGTCTCCCTCCCTGGAGTGCACTGTGTTAGTGGATGGGGAAATATAGTCTGATTTAAGTCAAAGCTATTTGAAGGCATTTAAGACTCCCAGTGTCCCAAAGATGAAAGGGTCAATAGTAAAGAAGTGGTGGATTGATTGAAATTGTGTGAAATGAGCGTTATGCGTTATAGGCTTTGAGTGCTAACGCACCAGCTTTTTCCTTTGGGGTCCATGTTAAGTGAGGTAGCAGTGAACAGTAGGCAGAGGTTTACTACTTGAGCTGTATTTTCTCCCTTCACTGCTAATTTGCAATAGTAGAAACGTACAGGACAAATGGCTTCCCTTGGCTCTTTTTTCCCCAGAAGCACATATTCAATAGGAAAAGAAACAGTGTCTAACATTGCAGATGTGATGACACGGACCGTCACATTAGGATGATGATCATCATCACTTTTGACAACTTTTTCAAGTGACCTACTTTATGGGGGTTCTTTCCGATACTGAGTACCGCTATGAGTACTTGAAAACATGCTTTATTTTGACACGTTCCTCACTCTCAACACTCGACTTCCAAATCAATAGAACACATTTTACCATGAATAATGTTTTTGATCTATTCCCTCTGTCTCTAACTCAAAACTTGAATGTTATGTTGTGTTTGCTGTGTTCCATTGTCTCATTGGCCGGAAGGGTAGGGGTTTTCAATCACTGTAGTGTCACTCATTGAAATCAAATGAAAAAACAGGTAATTGGGCTAGACTCCCCAATTACCTTCATTTTAATTAGCTAATCGGTGGAAGTGCAACTTGATGAAGATGCTCTGCCTGTTTATTTCATTTTAAAACATTTACTTTTGTTTAGTAAAATTGAAGCTTTTTGAACTAGCTGGATACATTTTTTACCAATCAAAAATGTATCAACATTGATAAATGTTCTGTCCATTGATCAATTTCGAGTAATTGTTTCCGCAGTAGTTCATATCACATCTTATAGTTAGAAGGGAGAAACAGAAACAAAACACTGTGCAGTTGACGCAGAACATGTGTTTCTTGTCCACGCACTGCGTGTGCACACATACCTGCACCATCAGCCTGAAAACTCTTAGTGTGGAGGTGTGTTTGTGTGAATCATGGCCAGGATTGAAACATCACCGCGGCCTTGTAGGATGAAACATTGGATGGAGGTCTCTGCTGTTGGTTGGATGAAGTTAGAGGAAAAGTAGTGAGTTCATTTACTTTGTGTTGTGCAGAGAGCGGGATGTGAGGGGGGGCTTTAGCTCTGGAGGCTGCCCCATGTTTCTCCCTCCACTGTTTATTGAGGGCCTGTCTCAGGGGCCAGGTATTGATTTCTGCCTGGATGAGATGGGATAGCCCTGGAAGACTCTGTGACGGATGGATGAGAAGGAACGGAGGGATAAGTGGAGGGGTGTAGCTCTTGTCCCAGTACGGAGGCTGCTTCAATTGTCTATAAATGTTAACTTTGCCTTGACCCCCACTCATTGGTTCCTGTTTAAGAAAAAAATATTGTGGATGTTAAGCCTAAAGGTGTATAATTTGCACGTCAGTATATTTTTTTCAAACTGTTGTTTTTCACAAACAATGTGAATATTACGTGAAAAAGCATGTGACTTCTTTAATTTTCAACCTTGACAAAGTCGGTGCAGACCAGACCCACTTCTGTTCTTACCTTTCAAAAAAAAGTACTATTCATATACACTGCATAACTGTTTACCAGAGGGAAATCCTATTTGCTCACAGCATTTTCCTAAAAGGAAACTGAGTAACATGGCTAACCCTATCTTAGGCTATAGACACTGTTCTGGTTCAATAGGATCCCTGGATCTGATCCTGATCTATTCAAACTGTATATTGAAAAAGTGCAACTGTTCCAAATTTGCATCACTGTTGGGATGAACAGTTTGACGTGAAACCTCTAAGTCACTAGGAGCCCATAAAACAAAACATTAACATCTCTAAAGCTTCCGTTAAACTCTATTTCAAGCATCAAACACACAACCCATTGGCTTTGAGACTAGGGAACTGGAAATCAAAACTGCTGCTTATTTGCAGGTTTCAGGACTCAATCCTGCAGCATTATGTTACCAGAATGCAACATATCATTACCACGGAATGGATGCTTTCAAGGATAAATCCAAAGTTTTAACCAACGGACTTGTCTTTAGGAACCACGGAATAAGTATACTATGTGTATCTGTTGTTTTTTTCTCTTTCCCACATGAATACAAAGTATCTCTATTTCTTCACTCCGTATTGCTTTGTCCCGTCTTTCCTTTTTCAGATGCGCGACCTGCGAGGTTGTGTCAAACTCAGACTCTGCGTTTCATTTCAACTGCACACAAATTATTTTCTTTTTGGGCCGTCTATCACAAACGCACAGTCTTGACTTTATCAAGGTTGTATAGTTGATCGTTCCCTGGTTAAGTGCCCAGTGAAAGTCACAAAACACACACACACACACCTCCCAGGCCCTCTGTCAACTTAACGGCTGCCGATCAATGGCAGGAGGTCAGCCTGGTGATAGAGAAGCTTGGAGCTGCTTGTGTGTGCCTGTATATGTGTGTCGGTGTTCATTTGTGTGCTTTTATGTGTCTATGTGAGCGTTTATTGTGTGTGTGTCCGTCTGATAGAGAGCAGGGCTTAGGACCGCCAAGCGATTGAGGAGGGGTGAAAAAAGTGTCCAAGATTCATTTTTTCTCATCTAGTACAGAGGGAGAGGAGGAGAGGCCGGTGCGTTATTTTTCTTGGCTTTAGCCCTCACGGCTCTAAGTGGGTATTGATCAGGTGCCTTAATGCAAACCTGTCAAATTAATTTTGCAGGGAGAGAAGGCTGTGACTGCTGCGAGATTGCTTCAGCATCAAAGAGGGGAGTGGGGGGGCTGGATGGATGGATAGATAGAGGGATGGATGGAGGGGGTAAAGGGATGTTAGAGGTGGGGAGCCTATGAATTTTAATCATCTAAATAGGAAGCTGGCATTCCAGTCTTTTCTTCATCCTTCTCTTTTACACCCCCCCTCCCCCCCATGTGCTTACTTCTACATCCTTCTTTCTTTATCTGCACACTGTCCTTTTGTGCTCCTGCTTTCATTCTGTCCTTGCTTCGGTTGGAAACCAAGCGGACGACTCAGTGTGTGGGGCGGTCGTGTAAATGCTAAATGTGCCTGTAAACAGACAGTTGGGAGCACAATATCTCCTATCTATTCTTTTTCCCACACTCCAGTGGTGTCGTTTTACAACGCCGCCATGAGGTATGATCTCTGGACTGCTACACCGGATCAGGCTAATCTCTGGCCCGCTTCTTTTATCCCATTAGTTAGTTAACTGTCGGCCAGGGTCTTTTCACACCGGGAAGAATTAAAAACAGCCATAAGTAACTTTTACGATGAGGGATTCAAGGGATAGAGCGGTGTTACGGTGAGCGGGCCGAGCCTATCTGCATGTGATGTACTGCAGTTGGTTTTACTCGGACTCTCGCCTCTCTCCGTTAGTTTATCTGAGAGCTGTAAGTTTTACACAGAAGGCTGTCGGCCCTTTCCATCGACCCTCTCAGCCTTTTAGGTGTGCTTTATGATCCATACAGGGCAGAATGAAGACACACACACTCTCTATCTCTCTCTCTCTCTCTCGCACACACACACACACACACGCATGAATACATGCTACCACAGTCCTGTTTGTTTGCACATGGATGTAAAGACACACCAGTCTGTGTACACAAACACACACACACACACACACACACACACACACACACACACACACACACACACAGTCAGACGACATCGATACTGGCAACTGTGCAGGGCTCTACTGCAAACAAATCATTGTAATAACTTCCCCTCTGCAAACAGCACTGTGACAGAATTATAGTGCTAAGTACCGCGTTGATTCAGAATGAGCTTTAGAGCGGAGATTTTATAATGTCTCATATTGTAGATGACATTTTAACTACGTTTTGAATTCATGTTGAGCCTCAGATGAGGTTGTTTAGAGCAACAATCCACTTCTCTCAAGTCTCTGGTTGTCCATCTGGTCCACAGTCAGGGCCTTAAGTGTTGTCCCAAATATATACCATTACTGTTGCATTAGTGTTGTGTAAGGTGGGAAATTAAAGTGGTTAGACTGTGCCATGTTTATGATTGCACGTGATCGTTATTTTTCTTTGGTTTTTCATTTAACAGTTTTGTAGATTATAGATTATGAAGGTATGTAGCTTTGCTTCAGCGCTAGCTAGCTCTGGATCTAAAGGTTAAAAAAGGTTACCAATTATCGTATCTTGTTTGTGTAATCTAGACTTTTATTGACAGAACCAGGCCAGCTGTTGCTAAACTCAACACCTCCAAGATCGAGCTACTTATTAAATAGACAAAAGTGATTAAGGATGATTCACAACATGTCACACTATAATATGCTGTTAATTAAGTGTTACAGTGTCCCAATGAACTCAAATATCGGCACAAATTACTCAAATAGCTTCACTGCAGTATTATTCTTCAAACTGCACATAAAATATCGTTTTTGACAGCTTGAGGAAGGATAAAACATAAAAGTGTAACATGTCCTGTATCGTTAGTCCAACCAGTAGTCGCCTGACAGCAAAAGTAAATGGGATAATTTGAATTTGGAGATGTGATTGTATCATTGCAGGTTTAGATGCTGTTTTATTTATTTCTGGTCATTTGCAAATGTACGTCTTGTCCCTTGCAAACATTTCAATCTTGTTCTTGCATTTTACATTTTTTTTTTTACTTCTATCTCCTAAAGCCCCGTCGGCTATTATTCCTGTAAACATCGGCAGAGGAAAAGTCATTCAATTCACATCAGTGTACCAAAGTGATTCTTGATTTAAGCTCCCCAAATAGAAAGCTCATTTCAAGATAGATTTCTCATGCAGGGCTGTATTTGCATATTCCTACAAAAAACCCCGACACTTTCTCTCCCTCTCCAGGGCTCACGCAAACGGTGCCTTCATTTGAATGGTAACTGGAATTGTCTCACTAGCTAGCTAGCTGCCACCGCACTCGAGATGCAAATGTATTTGGTATACATGTGTGTGTCTGCGTACGCGTTTGTGTGAAATGTGTTTTGGCGAGCTGCAGATTGGCTGGCTCCTCTCAACAGAGGTTCCATTACTTCTCAGTGGCTTTCATCTGCTCATCGAGTGAGAAGGCCGAATGAGACGGGGTGTAACACACACAGACACACACAGATGCACAACTAAAGATACAAATAGATGTGGAGCCATGGAGAGAGAGGGAGAGAGTGTGTGAGTGTGTGAGTGTGTGAGTGATAAGATCTCAAATAGATTTTATGCTAAAATACAATAGTTTTCGGCAGGCTTGTGCTGGCCTGTGCAGCCTCAGAGCGGGTACTTTCTGTGCTGCCCACCTGAACAGCATCAGACCAGAGACACATTTTTGTAGATACAGAATTTAGTTACTGCAGTTTTGATTGATGGCAATAATAATGCCACAAACTTTACCATGACAGACTGAATAAATATACTGTTGATAGGATAAACTAGCGTGAGTTAAAACACATTATCATCATCAACGTTGCAGTGATCTAGATTTTCATACACAAAGTAACATTTTAACTCTGAGATCAGTTTCCACACAGTTACAAATTATATTTATTTTAGGAAATTAAAGTGTGTGTGTGCCTGTGTGTGTGTGCCTGTGTGTGCACGCTCAGCAGACAGATGACGTACCGGGAAGGCAGATGCAGACTGTCACAAAGCAGGAAATTCACAGACTGACAGGACTGATTGTGTTTAGTTATGACTGACACACACACACACACACACAGAGAGAGAGAGAGAGAGAGAGAGAGAGAGAGAGAGAGAGAGAGAGAGAGAGAGAGAAGCAACCACTCAAGGAAGTCTGGAAGCAAACCGATTCTGTTGTTTTTCGAGGAGGAAATGCGTGCAGGATATTTGAGGACCATCTGTAGATCTTATTAGTACTGTAGTTCCTAACAGCTGTGTGTGTGTGTGTGTGTGTGTGTGTGTGTGTGTGTGTGTGTGTGTGTGTCTTGAGGAGCCAGCAGAGCTTTAAACTTTGTGGAAACTTTATTAAAAAAAAAAAACGTAAGCCTGGCTAAAGTCTGCGTCAAGAACATGTGTTGTCCATTTGGTGCACTTTCTTTATTATTCTAGTCTCTTGTCAACTGTTTTGTGAATGAGAAATACCTTAAAACATTCTTTTAAAAAAAGGACCATAAAGTACGGAGGGAGAGACAAGAACGACATAAGGTAAAGGAGTGGAGCTTAAGGGTTGTGTGTGTGTGTGTGTGTGTGTGTGTGTGTGTGTGTGTGTGTGTGTGTGTGTGTGTGTGTGTGTGTGTGTGTGTGTGTGTGTGTGTGTGTGTGTGTGTGTGGTCCTGTCAGTCCTCATATCCATCAAATGCTACATCCCATTCACAGCAACATGACAGAGACGTAAAGCAATCTGCCTGACCAAAAGCATTTAATTTTGAAATGGCTGCCCAATGAATTCCCATTCGGATGAACAGGGAGCGACACACGCATATGCACACAGATGCTTTTGCATGCATGCACTCAAAGTGTGTATACCCCCTCCCCCCCTCCCTTATCAATTACCTCAACCTACCCAACACACACACACACACACACACACACACACACACACACACACACACACACACACACACACACACACACACACAGCCTCCAGGGAACAGAGGAAATGTCTTTTTTAAGGATTGAATACAGCGGGATAAGCTTCGCCACTTTAACCTTACACATGCAAAATCCACCGTGTATTCATGTAGAGAGACACAAAACGGGCGCTTCGATCAAAAATGTCATTTCCCTGTCAGTGAGATGACCTCGACGCTCATCTGCTGAGAACAAAATGTACAAACTTTCTTCACAAATATTTAAGTAGATATAATGAAATATAAAGGGATTAAAAAAAGATAAGTTAATTCTAATGTATGTTTGGTCATCCTTGTAAATACATTTTTATATGTATTAATTGCTCGAGTATATCTAGGGTTTCAATTCAAAATGCTGCTAGCGCTGCCCATAACAGTTTTAACTTTCATGTCAGCAGTCAGTACTATTTGGGAACAGTTCACTGACTTGGATTCAGTCTATATTCTTCTGTAAAACATCTCGCTCACATGTTCACATGCTCTTTCTCTCACACACACAAAACCACAAACCTGAACTGCTAAAGTCCGTCAGCCCACTCGACCCCCCCAGGTTGTTCCCTTCCCTCTCCATCTCTTAAGGAAGAGTAACAAGATTGAGAGAGTCATTTTGTGTTGTCGATCTGCATTACACAGAGCAGGAGAGACCGACTGTCTGATAAACAAGCTACTGCTGAGTTCAAGTGACTTTTGTTTAAGCCCAGATTTGCTTGTAATTTAACGGTGTCAGTCAAACAGGATGTTGTTTCGCACAAAAGAAGCAAACATGCAAAAAAAGTCAAACAAGTCTTTACTTTTAGTTTTAAATAAATCAATAAATCAGCATATAAATAGTGTCCTATCAATGAGCACAAATTATTTAAAAACTAAACTAAAATGTGAAAAAAAAACCTTACCAGCAGATCTGATTCATCCTGGATAAACTGGTCACAAAAGTACTGTGGGGCAAGATGATTTATACGGACAGAAGGTAAAAGTTTGTACAGTTACTGGAGGTGAAAAGGATGTGATTACAATAAATTCACCTTTTTTCAACTCTGGCAGCAGAATTTTGAGGTCGGCACACAGTCTTAAGACCGATGCAGCCTGAAACAAGCAATCTGTATTTTTCTTTGTTTTTTCTTTCAGATGAAAAAAGGTAATATCGCATATAACATATAAATTACTTAATCTTATGATAAAACAGAACACCATTAAAAAGGCATGATAGCTCCGGAACTGGGTTCCGGTATTAGCTCTGGAACGGGGAGAAAGCTCATTATCAAATGGAAATGGCATTTGCAGACAAACACACACACACACACACACACACACACACACACACACACACAGATACACACACACACACACGAGCACGCCAAACCCACAGCCACGGGAACACACACAGACATGAAACACAGCGATGCATAATGTAATTCGCAGTGCGCTCCTCTGTTGTGCCTTTTGAAAATATCACTATTGCCTGAAAACTGTTGTTACCTCTAGCCAGATGATGTTAGCTTTCAGCAGCATTGTATTACAGACAATGAAGCCACTAGTGCTGCTAGCATCAGGTGTGTGTGCCTGATATCCAATACTGAGATCAAAAGAAGTATTTCAGTGTGTCTTAATTGAATTGAGAAGCATCTGCAATGGGATTGAATCTCAACGTGTGTGTGTGTGTGTGTGTGTGTGTGTGTGTGTGTGTGTGTGTGTGTGTGTGTGTGTGTGTGTGTGTGTGTGTGTGTGTGTGTGTGTGTGTGTGTGTGTGTTTGCTGTAATTTCTGGATTAGGTGAGTGGTTGGGGGGGGGTATCGGTGGGTTTGAGGGCATTTGAATGTGCATGGGTCTGCCTGTTAATTGAATTGGGTGTTTGTAAAGGTCTGAGAGGTGTGTGTAACAGAGTGTTCTTACAGTACACCTGTGGCAGCGAGCAGGCGGCTGATTGTGTGTGTACAGGTGCTGGAGTGTGTTTGATGTGAAGTATAGCACCTCCCCAAAAATCAGCAACCCTCAGCACCACATGCTCCGTCAGTTGGTGGTGACAATCGGCAGATAAATCATGTGTGGTGCTGAAAGAATTAGGAATAATTATTGCTTTTGTCTGTTTCATAGCAGAGTCATTCCTCATAATGTTTTCTACTACACTGTCTATTCAATTAAATTGTTTTTATACAGCCCAAAATCACAAATTTGCCTAAAAGGATTTTATAATCTGTACAGCATACGACATCCATCAAAAATAGAAAACTAATAGAAGATAAAGTGGAGATAATATAATGGTGATAATATAATATAATATAATATTATTATTAATTTTATTAAGCATAAATAATAAAATAGTAAATCATATAAATATGACTAAGTGAAACGGGCCACGACAGACATAATCACGGTCCAGAGGTGAGAAAGCACAAAGACCCCAGGGACAAAGTCAAGTCAGTAACATGCATTAATGGGACGTGAATGATACAGATGTCTACTATATCTCTAATGTCTCTCTCTCTCTCTCTCTCTCTCTCTCTCTCTCTCTCTCTCTCTCTCTCTCTCACCCTGAAAAGCCAAAAAGATTACATTTTTATTTTTCTATTTTCTATTTCTTCCTTAACTGTGCATTTTCAAAAGAAGGGAGGGATGGAGGGCTTTAAAAGATTTGGCCTCAGAGGGATTTCCGAGGGTGTTTTTAAAAGGGGCTTGACTCCACTTAGGGCCGCTAACTGCGCTCGCCCACAATGCAATGTCCCAAATCCGGGAGAATGTGAACACTCATGCATATGGGGCGAGGGGAAATGAGGGTAAAAAAAGAAACATGAAATAAAAGGCTATTAAGGGATGAGAGAGTTGTACCAGTTTCTCTCTTCCATCTCTGCTCTCCGTCTATGGCTCAATCCATGTCTTTCTCAATTAGGAAATGAAAAGTACTATCTTAAGAGGGGAGAGATTACTCTCTAACCCTGATGTGCAATATAGGGTAATTCACAACAAAATACCACACTTTTTGACTTTTAGCATAATTAAGAAAAAATCAATTCACTTATGACTTTTAAACCATCGTATAGATCTTCAGATTCGTGCAGTTCTCTACTTTTTGAGAAGCATGCTTTGCTGATTTAACTTCTACAACTAAGACAAAGTGGGAGAGTGGATTGATGTGAAAAGCTAGTGCTTTAATGATATAAGGTACCGTCCTGCTGCTTGTCCCCCGTTGTTGGTCTCCAAGCCATGAAACGTATGATGTGGGCTGGTTTTGCAGCTTCAACTTTTGACAAATTGCAAATTTTTACAGTTTTTTCTCCGAAACAGTATAAGCAGCATGGGCATCAGTGGAAGTTTATTTCATGGATGTATAATGATTAATACAAGCATGCAAGAACTATTTCCTCTTGCGTTTCCGCCTTCTTCTGTTGCACATCCTCCAGAAGACAAATGCTCTATTATTTAAACCTGTCAGCTGCACTGAGGAGGGGAAATCAAGTTCTTTTTTTCATCTTTTGAATTAATAAATTAAAATAAAAACCTTGATGTGTCTCTTTGTGTGTAGTACAACAGCAGAAGAGGTCTGGTGCTCCGTATGTTTCATTTGCCCCCCTATGGAGCATAAAGCCCCTCCATCACCCATCATCTCCTCTGTACACACACACACAAACACACACACAAACACACACAGTGCATGCATGCTTCTATACTTGTGAGGACTTTCTTTGCACTGTTTTTGTTTTCCCAGGGCACATTCAGTCTTTTTGTTTGTTTGTTTGTTTGTTGTTTGTTTCTTCATCTTGAATTTCAACTTCAGTTGATTGTCACCATTCCATCTTTTTTGCAGTGATAAATAAATTCACTTGCAGTTCAGTTCTCAGATCTCATGGTTTCAGCGAATGCCAGTAACAAAGTCGTTCAGTGGCTATAGGCACGTTTTTTGCCACCTGAAGGTGGATGGACTGTTTCACGAAATAAACAGCTCCACTATGGGAGACGGCTGTTCGTTTCCCATTTTCTACCAACAGTCAATGTTGGTGGAATCTTTTCTTAACCCTTAATAAGTAGTTTTTCTCCCTAAACTTAAAAGCAGAATAAGTAGGATTTGTCGGATGTGATTTTAAAACACAACATTCAAAGTTGGTCTCTCCTCCCCCTGAGGTGAAAGCAATCAGAAAAAACGCCTACATGTGTTTGTTCCTGAGAACGGTTCCGAACAGCATATTTTGTTTAATTTGGAGAATCTGCTGGGTATTTTGGTCCAAACTCTTTTCCTGGAGTCATTTCAGTTGGAAGGTTTATGTTGTGTGAGAGGAGCGACAAATGAGGCACAAGAAAGAAAAGACCTGCAAAATACTCTGTGCACTGTGTGTGTGTGTGTGTGTGTGTGTGTGTGTGTGTGTGTGTGTGTGTGTGTGTGTGTGTGTGTGTGTGTGTGTGTGTGTGTGTGTGTGTGGTGGTCAGAAGTGGTTAGAGGAACAGTGGCCTCTTCATCCCCGGAGGGTGAAAGAGCCAATGATAGCCTTTCTGCTGCTGCTTAGCTGATAACACATAGTACCACCACCTAATGTCCTCTCTCTCCACTCTCTCACACCTTCTCCCTCGCCATCTCACTTTACTATCAACACTCGCTCGCTTACTTTCTCTCCCTTCCCTCTACTTATCTGTCTCGCTCTCCGTTTATTTCCCCCCGGCCCTCTCTCTGTCTCTCCGCTGCTCTTGTCTGCAGGAATGAATCAGACGTAAGAGACCAAACAAGATTTTCAACCCATTGCTTTTGATTAAGTGACTTAACACAGAGGTCTGCGGCCCGGCAATATCACTAATGGTCCGAAGAAAGAGAGATAGTGTTTGGGGGGGGGAAAGGAGAGAGACACGGAGAGAGAGAGAAAGTCAGACGTGGGCTAAATCTCCCACAAGTAGTACCATTATCCCCGGCTAAAGGAGAAAGTGATTATGAACTTAAAAGGAGCTTTGCGCTCATAGCTTTCTCCACAGCAAGTTTAGTTGGAGAATTACGATTAAGCCGGATTTAGATTCACGCAAATGCCTTTTTAAACAGAGGAGGCAGAAGAGAAGAAGAGAAGCCTGTTGTATTGTATATGAAGAGGAACAACAGTGGCACATTGTCATGTTTGGATTTCAAAGAGGACTCATTTTCATTAATAATCATTATCAAGTGCTGTATTTTTTTTATTTTTTTTTAAGAGTTTAAAAATGCTTTTATTTTGTTAACATGTTTTCAAGAAAGTATGTGTTTATAAAACGAATATAATTTCTTGTATTTTCAATCTTTCTGCTGTTCACGGGAACTCACGAGGACGTTCATAAACAGATAAGCGTTTGTTTTTTTAAATTCCCTGTTTGGATTTTACAAGCAGATAGTTAATTCTACAAATATTGCTTTTATGGAAATGCAAAACATATGTCGCTACTTATCTGATTTCCTGCAGGATATCAAAACAATTTGGGATGTGATCTCCATGATGACAGGATATACTTAACCCCCCACCCCCCAAAAACATGGAAAAAACATTTTTGTAATAGTTTGTTTGCCGAATATTGTTTTTGAACGTTTATTTCAAAAGCAGCAATGTGGATTTTTAATGCCGTAAACACATGAAAAACATGCATGTTTTGTTGTGTTATCTGTTCAAGGATTGGTTTGGTGTAATACTTTATCAGAGGGGATAATTGCTTTGTCATTACGCTCTAAAATTATCCTCAAGTTTTACACTTAAATTCATGGCAAATTAACAGTTGAGAAAACGCCTCCACAATCAACCTGAAAATAAAATGAAAAGTAATCCAGAATGGTAAATGGTCTGGAGACAACGGCCATGTCCTTAGGCCTCACTCACAGGAAGTGACAAAAACGTCAGATTTGAGGATGTGATGAGGTTTACAAAAACCATTACAGGATCTTGGCTGCTGTGAATTGCATCACTTCAACGAGGCAACATACTGAAAATGAATTTAGTTGCCTAAATTTCACTGTTATTGCTTTGTGCACCAGTCACAGTTTCCAAGAAAATAAGTATTCTCCCGGCGAGGTGTGTGCACGGCGCGTTGTGAAGGGCCATGTGTGTGTTCTGGTGCTTGAGCTTCCCACCTGCATATTTGTGTTTACATGTCTTATGTGTGTGAGCCCGCGCATGTGTGTGTGTGTGTGCGTGCGTGTGTGTGTGTTCCTCTCTGCACATTAGCGGTAATTATAGTCAGTAATAACCCTAACGAGGAGAGAGGGACAGGCTGCGTTCAGAGCAGCAATTACAAGTTAATCAGCTACCATGTTGTTGGGAGTAATTAGGCAACGCTGTGAAGAGGATTTAGATCTGAGATATTTACTGCTGCAGTGTGGAATCGTGTGTGTGTGTGTGTGTGTGTGTGTGTGTGTGTGTGTGTGTGAGGCGGAGGGATAGATGAAGTGTGTGTCCGTGTGTGAGAATCGCTGCAGTCTGAGGGATTTGTTTAAAATTGTTTTCCCGTCGGCTCCTAACTCAGTCCGTGCAGCTTTGTAGTGTGAGCTGTATTATTAAGGGTGTCGTCCCTTCTGGTGGCTACTGTTTGTTTGTATCAACCATTGCTGAATTTTCAGAATAAAAGAGAACAAGCTGGCGAAGCCTGGTAGCGCTGCTGATACTCTGACTTTACTTAAAACAAATTGTGAGAATTTAAAAGAGAATGAAAAGCTTTCATCAGTTTAAATGACCACGTGCAAACCGAAGTGACAGGGGCCGGACAGTGTCGGTCCGCTTACAAACAGCGCAGCAGCACTGCACACTGCTGTGTCAAGCTAATTAGGTGTTAACGTGTTTTGGCGCTGATCGCGTGTCTGAGGCCTTTAATTGTTTGACTGGGAGGAGGAAGCTGCGATTCAGCTCCCTGCCAAGTGCCATTTAGGCTGAGGTGCTAATAGCAGGGGTCGGACACTGATACACACACTTTAATTGTATGTTGTGTTAATGAGACGCCGGGGAGGAGGGGCGGGAGGGAAAGAGAGAGAGAAAGGTAGAGAAAGAGACGGAAAGAAAGAGACAGACAGGGATCAGCCAATGACCTGTGTGATGCAGAGAGACTGTTCTGACAGCTCATTGCCCAGTGCTGTCAACCCTGCTGTGTGTGTGTGTGTGTGTGTGTGTGTGTGTGTGTGTGTGTGTGTGTGTGTGTGTGTGTGTGTGTGTGTGTGTGTGTGTCTTTGCTTGCAGTGTTAGATGAACATATTCTAAAAAGCATGATTAGCTAATAACACGTAGTGGAATTATGCATCAAATTACCATATTGAATGTGTTTGTGTGTAAGCTTTTATTCGTTGATTCATATTTAACGTTTCTAAAAGCTGGTGAAATGTTATATCATGTGTATATGATTGGTGGATGACCCTTTGCACCACCAGGATTTTCTTGGCTTTTTAAAAATGTTTTGCTAGTTTGGCTTCAGTAAATGAATGGCACATTTTGGCATTTATCATATGCTGTTCTAATACTTATTTATACTTATTTACATTTCCAAGTTTTCAAATAGTGCAAATTTCTGTTGATTTATATCTGTTTTAAGTGTGCATGTGTGCACATATGTTTCTTTGTTTGTGCTTTTGCACAATTCATCTGCCAGATTGTGGGCTATCAGAGAAAATAAAATGAAGACATTGTGTGTGTGTGTGTGTGTGTGTGTGTGTCATGAAGGTTGGATTGACCTCCTAATTACTGCAGCGGTGATGGGAGGAAAGACACAGGGCCAGAGGTTAATAGCCGAGTTGTCGGACAAGAAGGCTGAGCAGGGGAGAGGGGGTGGAATGAGGGGTGGGTGAGAGTGAAAGAGGATGGAGCGAGAAAAGAGCAAACGAGAGGAGGAGAAGGACGAGTGAGTGTGGAATGGATGCCATGAAAAGGAGTAAAGAGTTAGGAGTAAAGAAGGTGAACTGAATATTATCGTGGGGAGAAACTGTTTCCCAAACATCGTACAATCTTGCCTCAGACAGAATTAAACTCACCCACCCCGTGTAGATCTAGAGTTGCGGTGAGGTACAGCAGGGTGTGTACTGGTAGTTTCTGTTAGCAGATTTCAGTTGTCATGACGTTCGTTGCATGAATCAGGGAAAAGTTGACCATAGTTGTGAAACCACAGTTAATTCTCATTCTGTCCTTGAGAATACCTTTATCTAGGCCATGCTACCATAGCAAGCATTAAGCAGGGGTGAATAAAATATATCACCATTTATTTAAACGAGCCCCCTCCAAAATAAAAGCAATTTCTCCTGTGTGTGCGGTACAGTGTGTCTGTTGCCTGGAGCGGTGAGAGGGGATTAGAGCTCCTGAAAAAAAGGGGTTAGAAGACCGAACCTCATCAGGAATATGGAACGGCTCTCAGAGACGGAGACACGCCGAGTGACACCCCTAACCCAATTAAAACGGGCAAATGAGAATGCAAAAGACCGCATGAGAATGCTAGGGACTTTACAAACAAATGTATGATTAGGTGGGTGGGGAGGTGGGAAGAATAAATCACGTAGATCTGAATGTACTAATTCAAAGGCAGCAAGATCTATTTGACACAGTTGAGTAAAAGAAAAACTGAACAATGAATTCTCAGCGATACTAAAATGTATATGAAATAACAAATTAACATGGAACTTTCCTATTATATAACATTTAGAAAACGGACATTTCATCTGTGGATACGTTCAACTTTTTCAAAGTTTTTGGTTCAATAAACAATCACGTTAATAACCTGATTTGTTTTGCTTATCAGTATTGCATTTTTCATTAAAGTTAAAGAATGTTAAAATAACAAGTTTCAGTGCGATAAACAGTGAAAAGACCGCCATATATCATTTTAATTGAAAAACCAAAGAATATATCCTGTAAACCGAGAGTAAAAATGGTCAAAAC
This sequence comes from Eutrigla gurnardus, assembly GCF_963514095.1. Lineage (NCBI taxonomy): Eukaryota > Metazoa > Chordata > Actinopteri > Perciformes > Triglidae > Eutrigla > Eutrigla gurnardus. Next base: position 23,535,027 of record NC_139930.1, read on the forward strand.
TAATTAAATCTCTGCCAGTCTTTGCTCCTCGGGCAAGGTGCTCCAAAATACTTTATCTTTTAAAACAACAAAAAATAACAATTAAGTTTTTGCCCTGGGAAAACAACTCATAAAAAGATAGCAGTAAACATGGCCCCTGTACAGGAAGCAGGGGCCTCGCTGCTTGTTTCACTTCTCGGGCCTCGCAGTCTGAGGCAGAAGTGAAGTGAGAGCATTAAGTCTGATTGTAAACATTATGGAAACACTGATGGTGGTGTTCGTGTTTGTAATTAATTACCCTGATTGATTCCGACTGCTGCTTGCTTTTGAGTGGCATTTCATCATGATGTTCTTTAGTTAATACCCCCACTCCCCACTAATAAGGCAACAATTAAAACAGTCATTTGCATCTAACATCATACCCTCTATTAGCTAGTGAGGGAAAAACGTAGCTGAGGGGAGCAGAGGTTGCTGAGTAAAGACACAAAACACAATTTGTGTGTGTGTGTTATACTTGTACTCATGCAAATGCAGCAAAACATCCATGCAAACACACACATGTAAGGTAAGAGTCTTGTGCACACGCTCAGATTCACACGTTTGCCTCTGCATTGCCCCAACTGATTTATGGGAAATGTGACTGCCAGTTCCATGACCCTGCGACGGTACTCCACGTCCGACCCTTGGTACCCCGACACTCACATACACACACAAACAAACACACACACAGGCGCCCAGCCATCACTCGTAGGAATATGAGTTGCCACGCCAAAGAGGGGGGGGGGGGGGGTCTACCGGCTGTCCTTGGGGCTGATTGGCTGAGAGTTGTCAAACGATCACGGCGGCGGCGAGCAGGGGGCCTCTCTCCCCCCCTAAAATCAATTTCAATCAACGTGGAGACGCAATATTATCAAATGTCAAGTCCACCGTGGCCCTCAGCCCCTTGCCGCGGCAAAAAATTATTCCTGACAGCCACTTGGCGACTTAATTAAGTGCAAAAAAAACGGGACGAGGAGAGAGGAGGAAAGGGAGGAGACGGTGGTGAAAGGAGGGAGGGAGGAGGGTGAGGGGGGATTATGAGTCAAAATACCTCAATTGGTCAGTTGGTCTTTTTGTCTGGTTGACTGGTCATATTGACCAGGCCTCAGAATGATAGCCTCACAGGGGAGCAGTCAGGAGAGGGAGGAGGGGGAGGCTGGACAGAGAGAGGGGGAGGAGAGGAGGGAGGTAGGGGGGATGAAGTAAGGGAGGAATACAGGGGAGATTTGTGAAGACAGGAAAGTAAGATTGGGGGAGGCATGAATGGATAAGTATAGGGAGAAATGGACAATGGGAGGAAGAGAGGGGGAATGGAAAAGTTGGGAATGAAGACAAGGAGGTGGAGAGGAGAGATGTAGAGATGATGGGCTGAGAGAGGAAGAATAGAGGAGTATATTGACAAGGATCTCCCTCCATACGCACACACACATACACTCCCTCCCATCCGCCTGCCCGCTCTCTTGATATTGAAATGATTCCTCTGGAAATAAATCACATTTCGATTGGCTGGTAATTGCTGGGGATCGATCAACTCGTTCTGCTAAACTCTCCAAGGGATTTTCCTCTTTGTCCACAACGTGCACACTCCCGGTTTGTCAAGGGGGACCCTGTACCTCAAGGGAGAACTGATACCTGATTGGGCGAATCAGTAAACATGAGCTGCTGATTGTTCCTATGCAGATTAATATGATGGGGGGGTTAGCAAAAAAAAAGTGACTTGGAGAAAGAAATGTTGTAAAGAGGAAAACAAAAGGGACAAGCTACAGAATGTTGCTTACTAAATGTACCATAATAATAAACTATAATAAAGTCAACATGAAGCGTTATTTCCCACCAGGATATCTCACCTTTTAAAATGCCGTGAGATTGTGCTCGGCGTGCCCGCAATGCTGCTAGTCTGATTCATGAATGAGTAATTTTGATCAATTCCGCAATCAGTCAGCAGTTAGAGGTCCATCTCCCTCGCGTTAAAGTATGATTTATAAATGGCTAGGGGTCGTTATGATGCTACGGGCGCTTTATCAGGCTAAATGAGAATGGCCTTTCTACTCATGTTCTCTGTATGACAGGGACAAGCAGGTTGTCAATACAGAAATGACCCCGCCGGAGGGCTGAAAACACACACATGCACACACATATACACAGCTTTGCACACATTCAATAACACACAGGGACACAAAACCACCTGCAGGATCACGTGCACACACACACACACACACACACACACACACACACACTGAAAAGTTGCAAAGAAAAGTTGCTGTACAGACAAAATGTAAACATGCAAAACACCAAACTGCTCAAGTCTCCAAACACACACCCAATGTTGCCATGCTTTCACACACACACACACACACACACACACACACACACACACACACACACACACACACAAAATATATATATACACGCCCAGGCAATGGTTGAGTCAATATGCACATTGATCACCTTCTGATTTACAGGAACAGCAAGCATTGTAAACAGCGGCATGGATTTTTCTGTTTCCATAAAATACATACACAATTTATTCACATTTTAGAGTAAAATCAATGCGGTTTCACTGGATGTGGAACACATTTCTCTCACATACAGTATAAAATACAGACAGGGTTGTTATTCAAGCATACATTAAAGCTGGTGGGAGAAAGCTGCTGTTGAATTGTGAACTATATGGGATTCAGATTTATTTACATGGTGGCAAACAGCTGATTGACTTTTTGAGTACTCATCTGAAGTAAATGTAAGTCGTGATTATGTAAAAAAAAACACACAGAAAACGGGTGCACACTGAGACTCACTGGATTTTAATAGCTGCGATTTTAATTACGGCCATCTTAAAATGATTTATTCATTTGAAAACCTACCTGTGTGGTACTCACTTTACCACTGTGTGCATACAGATGTGCTAAAGATGGATGTCCAATAAATAATGATGTAATAATTACAAACAAAACATTCATTTATTTCAAACTGTTGGCAGAGATTTAGCAGACAAACAAAGGGCAACGCAGGAGGCCAATCTTTAGAGGCTGTTGTCAAATATATAAGCTATTGTGTGCTCCAGCATTAAGATACATTAATGTAATTAATTAAGATAAATTACTTGAGGGGGCTTTCAGGGGAGGGTTTCCATCTCTTTGTGATGATTTTTGATTGTCTTTTTTATATTTACCTTGCTCTCTCTCAGACTACGTTTGGAGGCTTGTATCACACACACATACACCTACACACCTAAGGGTGCTTTGTGTAAATAAGCGTGCCTGCACCCCTTTAGGGAGGTCAGTACACCCATCCATCTAGCCCTGCCTAGGGTCATCATGCACACATACACACACACATTCTGTCATTCACACACACACACACACACACACACCTCTTCCACCCTGCAGCCATCATTTAGTGGTTTGTGTTCAGAAAGTGTTTTGGATGTGTAACACTAGAGATGACACGGAAAGACACAGGAAGACAGAACACTGTCCAGAGGTGACTCTGTGTGTGTGTGTGTGTGTGTGTGTGTGTGTGTGTGTGTGTGTGTGTGTGTGTGTGTGTGTGTGTGTGTGTGTGTGTGGCTTTAATGTATTCCAGCTACAGAGGTACCAAACACCTGCGGAGTGCTGCTCATACTGCTCACCCTCTAATGTCTTTGTCGCCTGTATACCAACACACGCACTTTTCCAGATTCAGGACTTTTAGACAAAGGAGCTTTTTGTTGGTTTATTTTTTAATTTGATGAGAGGAGAATTTTCAACTGGATTTCCGTTGTGTTGTGTAACAGTCTCCCTCTCTCTCCCTCTCCATCTCTCCATCCATCCACGTCTATCTCTCTCTCTCCAGAGACGTTGCGGTACTTTAGTCTCTTCCTGTGAGCCGACCTCTCGTCACCCTCCCACATGATCGCTGATGTTTAGGAAGGCCCTCTGCGCAGACATGGCAGGATGGGGGGCAACGCAGCGGAGAGGTGCACAGGTAGGGTGTCTTTATTTAAAGCCATGTTGACTTTATTACACGACTTTCCATGTCCATTAAAAAACAATAACACCAAAAAAGTTATTAAACCTCTTAAACCCCACTGACCTGCTGTTGGGTTAGCCAGATATTGCTCATAATCATCTATCTTCCAAATTCCACTGCAAGCCATGACGTTTTCTGAAATAGATTACTTACCTTAGCTTTTAAAGCCCTACACCCACTCAGGTGTTTTCAATTTTGCTAAATTTTGACCTCGAAAGGCGAAAAAAGGAGAGAAAAAAACCCAAACTCTCACAACCCACTATGGTGAAGTTGGGTCAAGTGCTGTTTTTATGCGATTTGAGGGCTAGCCACTCTAAATTAAAGTGGATTACACCAATGTATCCACCGCTGAGTGTGAGATGAGTCACCAATTATTGAAACTTTTTTCTCCAAGAACAAAAGAGAGGGAAACAAGATAAAACTTAATATAAAATTCCAATATTCAATATCGTATCGGTAAAAACTCACAAAGACGTGTGAATACAACCCGTCAGACTGTGTATATATAATTACACACCTATCCATGTACACACGTGCATTTACACCTACATACATGTGTACATTAATGCATTAAGGCAGGCATAAACATAAATCAGTACATTTAACCACAACATAAAATTATGGGGCATTAGTAGTTGTATTTACCATCCTGACCATCACTTAACAGCACTCACTGTCTGCGTATGCACATGTTTGAGGGCGTGTTAAAGCTTTTAGTGGACAGAGACCAAGCAATTCCTCTTCTCTAACTGTCAGAGAGACCTCATCTCGTCTCTGATTGTTGTTCTGTGGATCTGGCAAACACACACACACACACACACACACACACACACACACACACACACACACACACACACATCGAGAGTGCAGGTCCCTCCTGGTTTGCACTCCCAACACACAACACTCTGCCTCCGCCCTCACACTCCTTTTATGTTCTTAAATATTGATAAGTAGCTTTGCAACATTAATATCTTAGATGGCTTACAAGAACACTTAAATAAAATCTCACTCCCCTCTCTCCCCCGTCCTCCCCCTCGCTGCCTCTCCTCCAGCCTCTCACTTGTTTTTCATTTGTGTAATGCGTTTGTGTGTTTGGGAAGTGGAGGGAGGGGGGCCGAGGGGGACCAAGAGGATTATATGGAGTGTGTATGTATGTTTGTCTAATAAAAGTGGGAAGGCCTACTTTTCCTTTTTTTTTTTGCATTTTACAGTCCTTTTGGCATACAATTATAAAAACAAAAAAAAGAGACAGTATGGTGTGGTGTGTTTCACGGAAAATTAAAACATGCTAATTATTTATTCTTATCAAGGGAATACTTCACCCCCACAATGATCATTTGTTTATCAGTTATGTAATGCGTGTTACCTTAAATGCTTGAAGAAAGTGTTATGATCCGATACCCAGAGAATTGGTGAACGAATAATCAAAAACAGAGAAGTCTTGATGAAATGAAGTAAATGGGGGGCCGTGTTGTTACTGAAGAATTTAAACAAACTTTTAGCAACAATTCATTGTATAAACATGATTATGCACAGACGTAAAAACACATTTTTATCTAGAAAAATGCATACATAAAGCACATTACACCTGATTACACAATTTTCTGCAAATTATTTTTCACAACTGATAAAATACTCTAATAGTCCTATAAATAACTGCAATGTTTCTGTACATGCTGTATTTACAAGGCAGCTGTCCTGCCAAATAAAAAAAAAATGCCTATAAACAGAACTTTGTTCACATTTAAAGTCGCTTAGGAGAACAAAATGAGCAAATTGACACATCTGCAGTGGTGCTGCCTTGCATTTGTCTCTGTGTCATCTTGGGAGGCAGACGGACAAAGGAAGGATACGCGAGCGAGCGAGAGGGAGCTTGAATGGACATAATCTCATTTAACAAGTGGAGAGAAGCTCATTTCATTTACAAGGGATGACGGTGACTTGTTAACACTTAACTGACATTAGTTTGTGTGTGTGTGTGTCTGTGTGTGTGTGTGTGTGTAGGGGGGGTACTTGACAAGATTTAACCCTGCTGAAGTCCTGGGAGGCTGATGGGGAGTTTTAAAGGGATTAGAACAGGATTAGGGACCAACTGGGAGGGATTAGCCCCTCGACTCTTATAGCTGCTCACATAGCAGACGCACACACGCACACACTCACACACACACACACACACACACACACACAGACACACACACACACTCACACACACACACACACACACACACGCACACACACACACACACGTATAGATATACCGCAGTGACCTCTTGACAGTGTTTTGTTTTCCCATGTCATCTCCCCAACAAGTGTTGTGTGCACAAAAAAATAAGTGTGTGTGTGTGTGTGTGTGTGTGTGAGAGAGAGAGAGAGAATATGGACATTCCTGGAATAACAGAGTGGTGAAGTGGATGGTGTTATACATCACAATTAAGAGTGCTCTGCATTTCTAACAAGACCAATAGACCATTTACTCGCTGTGCAATCACCAATCACAGTGAGCAGCTGGTGTGAAAAGAAATAAACACCTTTTTTCTTTTCTTAAATGCCATATTTTCTTGAATAGTGAAATTGTTTACGATTTGACATTTTAATGCTCAGAACAACAAGAGAAATTATTCCACCCAAAGTTTTCAGAGTCGACATATTGTTGATCACTTTATTTACCTTTTGGTCAACTTTTCAAAGCTCTAACTTCAAAGTCGAATCACTCCAACAGATGCCGCTAAAAATAATTTCAGAAACACTTCACATCTTTGGTAGACTATTATGTGAGTACACACACACACACACACACACACACACACACACATGCACATACAGACAAAAAGGGCCTCTTGACCGCGTATTTACCCGAGCGCAGCCTCTTCCTTCAACAAGACAAATATTTGGTCCACAGCGTTTGCCACTTTTGTGTGTGTATGTGTCTGCAGTACGTGACTGTGTGTGTGTGTGTGTGTGTGTGTGTGTGTGTGTGTGTGTGTGTGTGTGTGTGTGTGTGTGTGTGTGTGTGTGTGTGTGTGTGTGTGTTGCCGGGCGGTTTCTCCGGGGGAAGCCAAATGGAGAAGAGTGATAGGCCGACGTACGGCGAGGTTCATCAAAGTCACAGCGTACGACGGCACTCATTTTTCATTGGCTGAGGGGTCCCGCGCACCTGCAACCTGCAGCAGCCGGCCCACCTGAGAGGGAGGGAAGGGGGGGAGAGGAATGAGAGGGAGAAAAAGACATGGGGAAGTGCTGCTGGAAGAAAACCTAGAGCATGAGAGAGGGAGGGAGAGAGAGAAAGGGAGACACTGGTGGTTGGGACAGTTTGAACGACAGCGTTCTCCCTTTTACATTTCACACCCGGGCGCTCCTCTCACCGCTGGGGGGAGGGGGGGGGGGGGGGGTAGGAGGTGTATGTGGTGTTGTTTTGCTCAAGGGAGAAAGATGGGGAGATACATTCTGAAGATGTTATTATTATACGTTTACCTTGTTTTGGGCTCAGGGGAGGACTAAAAAAAAGACACACACCAAGCAAGTGTCCACACACAGAGCCCATGTCCATATATAGGCATCAGCAGACTCACAGACATGCAGCTGAACTTAAAGCTCACTTTTTTAAATCAAAAAGTTGTATTCATTTTATTGATTTGTTCCATTCACGACACACAAGTCAGAAGCTACCCATGCATAGTGCATTCTGAATACTTTAATTTAAGGATATATTTGGTCACATCTGCATATATGACCTCATTGAGCCACATTTTAGAATTTAGACCATTATTGTCACCAAGCAGCATTGCTTAACCCTGTAAGACCCAGATATAGAAAAATATATTATTTTACCTTTCAGATGTTGTTGTAAAAGGCCTTTGATGCAGAAATTAAAGAGTTTTAAAAAGAAAGTTTATGTATGATTTTAGAGAATAATAATAATAAATAATAATATTGCAAAATTGGGCTTAGATGGGAGCAGAATTCCTGTATTTGTGCTCACGTTGTCTGAACAACAATTCAGAACAACTAAGGGTTCATTTGCAAGGTTGATTGCTTACTACACTAAAAGACATTTTACTTTCTTGAATCTGATGAATCCAGTCCAATGAATGTTCGAAGGAAACCTTGAGAGGTTGTGTGAGTTCATGGCCATAAAGCGGGACTTATAAACAGATGTACGATCCAATAGCATTGTGAGACTGAACAATAGAACCCAATGACTATGTATATGTGGTAAAAAACAAAATAAAATGTACCAGATTGCTTTAGCCATCCTAACGTTACCTTTAGGATGGCTAAAGGTAACGTTGTAATTTTACAACAAGGGGTGTTACAGGGTTAAAGGGGACATGGCATGATTTTCTCATTTTCACTGCTTGTTCACACACTTTGTGGTATCTGAAGCTTTTGCCCAGACTTTGCAGTGTTATCATAACCTATGAATATAAATAATGGCCTAAACTATAAGAATCATGTTGTAATACACTGGAATTCTCTTTTAATCTCAATCTCATCTACAATATACACCAAATGACTATTATTGTTTGAATACTGGGTTGATTCAGAGGTCTGAACCTGTTGCTTTTGTAGCATGTATATATTGAAGACATTGTAAGTGTAAGAAATGTATGGGGGCATCCATCAGCCAATCAGAATGCCTTTTTTATACTGGCTAAACAGAATAGAAGTTTGATTCTAGCAGCTCAGAGTATATTAGGGTGGGATGGTTCTCCAAATGCATTTTTAAAAAGTAAGTGTAACACTAACAGTAGTGCGGTTTGTGTGTCTTATGGGTGTGGGTGTGTGTGGTGGGGGGGGGGGGGGGGGGGGTGTCACCTGCAGCAGGTTGAGGTCATCATTACCGTGTGATGTCCATCGCGCCTGTCAACACACGTTTGATTGTACACACACCTCGCCGCTGCCCCCGGCAATAGAAACCCAGCGTCCGTCCGCTATACTACACGCTATACTGGACCCATCACTCAGCCAGCTGTCACACAGACACATACACTTACAGAGACACACACATGCAGGTTAAGGCACATATAAATAGACACATGTGACAGAAACACATACTCTCACACACAGACACACACACGGTCCAGCAGACACACATATCATGCACACAGTCCCTCCTGCCGCTCGGGTTCAAGCATACACACTCTCACTCACTCACAACAGACGGCTTACACTGGAAATGAAGCTAATCCATCACCTGGAACAACACACACACACACACTGATACACACAGCCGGCATCGTCACCTTCACAGCTCACCTACTATCATTGTGGCATCCATGCCTGCTGGACACTGTAGCTGCTGTGATGGATTCATAAATGCACACACACACACACACACACACACACACGTATATTTCATGTACAACTCTATAAGAGATGAAGAAAATGCAAAAAAAAAAAAGCCTTTTTATTTAAGTTTTGTTTTCTGAAGTTCAGACAATGCTTTCATTCTTCATTCTTTCTTTTGTCTTTTTTTCTTCAACTGATGGTGAACTTAGTGTTTTATTTGTATTTTAGAAAGGCTGTGCAAGTCTTACCCAAATGTTGCTGTATTTAAAATGCTTTGGTATGGTCTATATCGTCGGGCTGTATTAGGTTGTGGGGGGAAATAGAATTCTAGTAGCCGAGTGGTAACAGCATAATGCATAATTATAAGGTTGCCAGTTTAAGTCCATCCAGGGAACTTTGTTGCCAACCTCAGAAACAAAATCAGAAATAAAAAAAAAAGGTCAGGTGCAAAACAAAGGAACCAAAACTAAATAAATTGGGGCATCCAAACAGGACATTCCAATGAAAAATGCTAATAAAAGATGCTTTGGGGCTGTCTGACCCCTTGGTCCCCTGGGATTGTGCATCGTAGGCCCATTCAGAAATCCATCCATGCCTTTCCCCCTCCATTAATTTAAAAGACACATGTAAAATCCCCCAAAATAAAGGAAAAAAAAAACATGGACACAGCTTTTACTTCAATAGGCCTTTTTAACGACAACCATTTAGTGTGTCATAGGAGGCTTAAGTAAAACGGTAATACTTCAGGGCAAACACATTCATAACTAAGTCTGCTCTTTACTTTGAAAGATAGATTTATCGGCCACTGTATTCCTCGATGGAAGGAATCACTTTTGTGACTAAACTGTCAGAAATGAGGGAGTTCATAGTGCTCGTTCTCAGTGGTGCTGATGCTGCATTGTTTCTGGGGCAAAAGCCACCGTTAAACCATCCCTTAAGTCCCTTACACGAGTACATGCACTTTGTTACTGTCCATCACCGACGCACAGGTGTAATGAACAGTGATTAATGACGTATGTATTTCATTTAAGTGTTTCAGGGCCTGCTTCCTCACAGGTGTGCCTCACTGGGATGTCTAAATGGAGCAACATTATTGTTAATGTCATTAGTTCCATTCCCACTATGACAAGTCAAAATATCTTTAGCTTTAGCGGCCTTTTACTCATCTGAATGAAAACACACAGCCGTGACCGATGCAAAACCCAATCCAATATCATCCCCCAGAACAACAAGAACACAAACCTCCTCAGAGAATCACTGGTGTGCATGTTTGACAAATGCTCGCCGGCAGCGCCGCAGCCCTCGTCCAGCTGCTTTGCTCAAGGCTGCACCAAAGCATTGTTTGCTTCTCTTGTTACTGGGCTGTAAATTCAGCGGATGGCTCCTGTCTCTGCGTATTGATCCGCTCCGTCACCTTGAACCTCGGTATTGACACATGGGGCGACGCCGAGTGGGGGGGGGGGGGAGCGGCAATTTACCGACCCTCAATTATGACATTCATAGATGATGTCACAACAGGGGCATTGGGGGCTTTGAGACACGCGCGGCTCGTCAAGGGATTGAATCCATTTATTTGAGCTTTTGTCGGCCAAAAAACGCACACTCAAAACGCACACCGAGAAAAAGGCTTTCGGTCCTAAACAGCACTTAATGGCACCCTGTGTGCTTGTGTGTGATTTTATGTGCATCTGCGCACACATAGAGCGTCTCTGTGAGTGTGCGTATCACCTCTGACAGCCGATCTAATGTCTCCTGTCCTCTCATTCCCCAGACAGATGGTTCACTGGACCATGTCATTAGCAGAATAGTCGGCCATTATAATGTCATATTAAATAGCACATATTAAAACATTCCCTGCTCCCTGCTGAAACCTTTGGCTCTGTATCTATTGTGTAATATGGCCACATGTAGCAGTAAAATACATGTAATTACTGTGCAACAGGATACCAACATTCAGAAGGTCCTGCTTAAACTTTGCAGGTTCAATTTTGTACAGTTTTGATATAATAATAACTCTTTAGGGAAACGTGGAAATAAAATGATTAATATTAAGTATTATCTCTGAGAGTGTAAATGGGGCACTCTTGGGTCTAGTCTTGGGCATGGACATGCTGTACACATTTATGGGTTCTCTTTCATACATTTAATTTAATATTTATTTCCACTATTGAAAAGACACAGTGCCTTATTCTGGCTGTATTCATGCAAAAAACATGTGTCTTGATTTTCAGCTAATGGAGCAGTGTTTCCCTCAGAAAAGAGAGGTTAAGACCGATATATGGAATGATTCAACAGAGCTACATTTCAATTTAGACACCAAACAAAGCATACACAGGTTTTATAGTAGTTTTTCTTAATTATTATTTCAAATGTTTTACTTGATTTTGGCTTTGATATTGCATTAAAATATATATATTTAATATAATTGTTTATATGATCTTTTCAGGCACAACACTCGTCTACGATCTTCCAATATTTCAGGCCATTAAAATAATTATGATATTCCAATGACCCAAGTTTGGGTCATGACCTTCACATGGGGTACACTACTATATTGCATTACAAATGGATTTCAAATTGAAGCCATATCAGATGTCACATATCTGATTCAGTAAGTAGTGGCCAGGGGCCGCCCAGCCATCGTTAATACTGTATTCAAAATCCATTGATGAGATCATGAAAAACCGTGTGTGTGTGTGTATGATTCTTGTGTGTTTGCCCTCTTAAGACTCACCCCTGCGTATACTGACACTCATAAATACACAGAGACACACACAGAAAGAGAGACACACTCCCCAGGGCCTGAGTGCTCTCAGTGTTGACCATTGAGGATGTGGGTCAGAATAAGAGGGCAACGAGAGAGAGGCTCTCAAAGGCTCACACAGATGGGCCATACTCATACAAAACACGCAAATGCACACGCGCACACACTCTGCGAGGTCAGGGTTCACCTGGAGAAGCTCTGGTCACCGTCCATCCATCAGTTTTATTACCGAGCCATGTCAAAACAGAGTGGACGGGAGATGCAAGATGGGAAAAAATGGTTGAGTTGGAAAGAAGCAGACAAGGAGGGACGTTTAAGTCCTTTAAGTTTACGTTTTTCTGTGTCAGAAAATGGTATTTACAAAGTAAAGTTCTAGTGATGTATAAATACAGCTCTTACTTTCTGTGCCTGCAAAAACTCAGATGGCCTGCGTGTATTTATACATGTCTAAGTGACTTCATACATCACATGTACTTTAGCATGTGGTCTCTCAAGTGTGCATGCATCTCTGTCTCCCCCTTATTTCAGAGTTTTCCCGTGGGAGAAGGGCGGCCATGTTGTCCTGTCACTCCCCCCCTGTGCTTATTTTCCCTCTTCGCCTGTCCAATAATGACAGTTTAATTTGCCAGCCAATTACACCTGAGCGGTATTTAAATGAGCCAATCAGGACTCCTGACAGGATGACTAGTGGCTGCAGTTAGCACCCCGATGCAGAGGTCGATTTACTCTCCGACTCACTTAGTGATACTGTTTGGATGCTTGAGTATACCAACAGTATTTCATTCTACTCTAACATTTTGTTTTATTCAGTTACAAATAATGACTTTTGTGGATTTTGTCGGCAAGTTTGATAGTTTGATCATCTTTCAATTTAGGTTTAGAAAATAAGAGAAAGGAAAAGAAAAGAGTAAAGAAAATGAAACAAAGCAAACCGAAAGAAGCAGAGGTGAATCAAACTCAAACAAAAGGAAGAGAGATTGACGGGGGTCAATCCTAATCCCCTCTTGCCCTGTGTGTAAATAACGTCTAAGCATCTTATCCTGCTCATTTATGTAATGGGGGGACTTTATTGAAACACTGTGTACATAAGCCCTCGATGTATTTGCACAAGTGTGTGCAAATATGTTGAAGGCTTGAATTCTCAACATGGGTTTTCTCTTTGTGTGTGTGTGTGTGTGTGTGTGTGTGTGTGTGTGTGTGTGTGCTCTCCTTGATTAAACAGCCCCTTTAATCTCAGCTGCATCCTGCTTTCCCAAGGTCCCCTCCAATAAGAGTAACTACCTCCTGACCGCACAATAACTGTAACTGTGCTTTTTAATACCGGCCGATGGTAAGTAAAAATAACCTGAGTCTAATATCTTCAGATTAAATACATCTTTTAAAGTCTAGCTTTGCCCTGCTGTGCTGCTTTTAAGCTGGTCCCCCCACACGCACCAACACAACAACACTACTCATGCATGCACAGCATAGACACCGCGTACTTATAGTCACAGTGGCATAACCATACTTAAAAATATTAAATGCAGCTAGAAGGCTTTGCAAATTGCACTTGTGACCTGACCCGCGAGGCTTTTTTGGCACCCTGGAAAAATTACTCTGCTTGATGAATACGTAACAACGTGGAGCGACGCACTAATGCTGCAGATTTAATTGCCACTGGGACCAGGAGATAGACTCTCACCCGGGTCTGATAATGTAGCAGGTTCCTGTCAGTTCTGTCCGTTATGATGCAGGCAGTAATTAAATGTTTATGATGTTTCGAATGATCAGGTATACTAGAAAGAAAAGATTGAAAAAAGGTAAGAAAGCAAATAAAAGACACTAGAAATGGGTAAACCGAAGAAAGAGACAGAGGGGAAATCAGGTGGCTCGTGTTTTATCTGTTTGTTAATTATTTCTCTAGTTAATTTCCTTTTTGTATTCAGATGCTTCATTAATACTGTTCATCTGAGAGTCATGCCAATAAAATCCTGAATGGAAGGGATGGAGGAAGTGGGGCAAGTGGAGAGAAAATGAGCGAGAATAAGAAGGAAAAAGAGAGATTATTAGAGAGAGCTACAGGAGAGAAATCAGCTGAGGGATAAGTCGGAGAGAGAGAAGATGCTTTTGGCAGTGGTCCAGTCATCATGCTGAGTAAATTGTTTGACTCTTATCAAATTGAGGGTTAAAGACTTCCCATTACAGTATACTCTAGCCACAGAGAAAAGCAGTGCACGCTCATGCACAGCGTTGTTCCGTCATGACATGTGGACACCTCTGAGTCAGGGGCCGCTGCACATAAACACACACACCTGGAGCAAAGGATGCTGGTCTTTCCCAAGAGCGAGTGGAACGCCCGCTGTGTGACTGAGAGCATCCTCCATTAACTTCATCAAACACACACAAACATACATGTGCACGTCTATCTCTCTTTATGTCATGGACAAAAACACAGACACACACCCACACACAGGAAAGTAGATGTGACTAGACAAGATAACGAAAACAAAGAAGAGAGAGGGAGGAAGAAGAGGAAATTAGATCAAAGGAAGGGATACAAGAAGAAGAGGTGAGATGAGAAGGGAAAGATGGCATAGGAGGAGAGAGAAAGAAAGAAAGAAAGAAAGAGGTCATGAGAAGAAGGAAAGGAAAGAAGACTAGGCAAGAAGGAAGATGAAGAAAGCGAGTTGAATGTGTGAAGAAGAAAGGAAAGAAGGAAATGTTGGTAAAGAAGGAGATGAGACCTAAATAAAGGCAAGAAAAAAATGGGGGGAAGAGTACGGGAAAAAGGAAATTATAGTTGAGAGGAGAAGAAATGTGTGAAGAAGAGCAAGGTGAAGTAAGAAAGGGATGAAAGGACAGTAGACAAGACAAACATAAGGAAATATGAAAGAAAAGAAATAAGGGGGAGGAAGAAGAGGAAGAATAAACAGAAAATAGATAAAGACAAAAGGAGATGAGAAGCAAGAAAGTAAAGAAACAAGAAACTGTAAAGGAAGGGATTACATAAGTGAATGTGGATAGAGAAGGAAGGGGACATCAAAACAGAAAAGACATTAAATGAAGGTGAGGAGGAAAAAAAGAAAAGAAGCAATAGTCGAGCTGAAGAGGAGGAGAGAACAACAAGTAGAGGAAGAATGAAAGGAGATCAGACTATATGAAAGGAGACAAAACATGAGAGATGGAGAAAGGGGTAAGGAAACAAGATGAGATGAGAGAAGATGAAAAGACTCAAACAACAGGAAAGTAAAAGTGGAGAGAGAAGGAAGGAAATAGAAGGGGAAAGACTAACACTTAAGTGATGAAGAAGAGGGAAAGAAAGGCGGAACAAGAGGAGGACGAGCCAAGGCACAGGAGTGCTTTGAGCGTCTCCTCTTTGTTTGTGCTCCATCTGTGTCGGAATGGTTGCAAACAAAACGAGCATCGGCAGCTCAGTTAGTTAGTTAGTTAGCAGGGGAATCAGCCAGTACTTAGGCTCCAATTATCCAGTAAATCTGCCTCTCTCTCTAAATGAGATTATTGCCACACACAGAAGCTGTGGCTCCCATTGGGTTCCATTAACTTTGATTACTCCTCATTATTTACTTACAGCTCTGCCACTGTTATTGCTTTCACTCACACACACGCACAGAGAGAGGGAGGGGGGCGCAAACAGGGAAACACACACATATAGCTATATACAAACATACATTAAGACTGAGGAAGATTTACTTAACAAAAGCACTAAGTGTAAGTAATAAAAAGCTAAACACTAAAACGACACGTTTAGACCAAAACAATGAGAGAGAAAACATAAGTTTGCAGAATATAAGCGAACGGGAGTATGGACACTCAAAAAAAAATGGATGCAGAGAAAGCAGAGTTTTTTTGTGTGTGTGTGTGTGTGTGTGTGTGTGTGTGTGTGTGTGTGTGTGTGTGTGTGTGTGTGTGTGTGTGTGTGTGTGTGTGTGTGTGTGTGTGTGTGTGTGTGTGTGTGTGGTGTGTGTGTGTGTGTGTGTGTGTGTGTGTCTCAGTGGGAGTGAAAACAAAAGGGGTGAGGAACAGAGAAAGTGGCTGTTTAAATAGAGGGACGGAGGGAACCGTCAAACACCACCATGAACATTTCATTTCGTTGCACACATGCTGGTAATAGTTTTCGGGGGAATAGCATCATCTGAAGGAAGAGAGGGGGAGCTCGAGAGAAAGAGGGAAAGAAAGCAACAAAGGGACACATTTGAAAAAAGGGAGGAATCACAGTAAGTAGATGGGAAAAGTATACGTATAATGAGGAAAAGAGAGAGGCTGTGCAAAGAAAATGACAATGGGAGAGAGACTCAAATCTTAACCATAGTTTTGAGAATAAGGCACATCAATTAGACAACATACTTGTGTGTTTAAGAACCTGTTGTGAGCTTTCAACACCACCTGAGAGTCTTCATAAATCAAGAGAGCGCAGTTGTGACTAGTGATAACAAGTTAATGTGACATTTCTGATACCTATGGTATCTAATTTTTGTCCTTCTGTATAAAGATTTGAATGAGCACTTTTTTACCATATATTTTTACATTCAAATGTGGAACAGAAAATGAAAACCAAAGAAAAAAGGGCTGAATTAATTTGTAAAAAACGCAGAGGGGTTCTCAGTCAACCCCTAAGCAAACACATGTTTTTGTCTTCCTTTCGTTGACAAGGGAAGTAACACTTGTGTTTTTAAGGAGGCCCCTCACTACATAAGAACCCCCCTCCCTCAGACCTTTACTGTAGAGAGCAAACAAGTTTGCTTGGTGACTGGAGAGCTGTTTTGGGGCCGTGCCCAGCGCTCACGGCACACACCACTCAACGCCATACTCTTGCACTGAGCTGCCATACAGGCCAAATCACCAGGGCACAAGTGTGTGTGTGTGTGTGTGTGTGTGTGTGTGTGTGTGTGTGTGTGTGTGTGTGTGTGTGTGTGTGTGTGTGTGTGTGTGTGTGTGTGTGTGTGTGTGTGTGTGTGTGTGTGTGTGTGTGTGTAAATGTATTGTGGCATAGTGGATTTGTGTGCGGGTGTCTGAAACCTATTACCACACCAGCAACAAGAGATCACAGCTGTTTTGCCTCCAAACTTTCTGGTGGCAAAAAGAGAGAAAACTATACAGAAGACCAGGAGGGAGAGAGGAAAAAAAGAAAAAGCCAAGGGAGAAAGAACTCAGCTTTGAGGCCTAATTTCACCAACATTGTCCCTCGCCTAATTGCAAAAATCCATCCATCTCTCCTTCTCCCTGTCGTGTGGCTCCGTGGCGCTCCAAGGTAAAAACGAAGCCGGGTTCTAATTTCATTTCAGTTTGTCTTAGGACAACTCTTAGATGTTTAATTCTATCCCAATTTCATGTAATCAGGCAAAAGACTTCCCTAGAGGGAGGCCAATGCAGGCCGGGGCCAGGCGTGTGCTATTTGCAAATGTAATTGGCCCACCTTTATTCTGCTCTCCCTGATGTTCAGCCCGTCTTTTTCTCCTTTCTTCCATTCATCCTCCATTATCTTCAAATTCTTCTTTCCATCTTTTTTTCCCCACAGTAGCCCCACATCCTCCATTTTCTTCCCATCTCCTTCCTTCCCTCTCCCCCCCGTCCCTCCTCTGCCCTCTAGGCTATGCCAGCGCAGTTGTTATTGTGATTTCATATTTTCTTCTCATCCCTGCCTTTGCAGCCTCTGGACATTGACTACAAAATCCATTATCATTTGTATATTTTAATTATGCAAATGAGGATAGCTCAGCTGGCCTGTTGGAGGCTGCAGGGGAGAAAGCAGGAACTCCATTGCGGGTGATTACAATTCATCCGCTCGTCTCGCTTTAATTGTAACAAGCTAATTACCTTGTTTCCATTTAGTTTGAACAATGCCAAAAAGAAAAGGGAACAGTGATAGCTTTGGCTAAGTCACATAGCGAAGCTAGCTGACAGGCATTGGGAGCGGAGGGAGGGTGGATGAGGGAGGAGAGAGACTCTTAGGGAGGAAAGAAGAAACGACTGGAGGAAGAGGAAGAGAGATGATACTATTGAGACAGAAGTTTACAACTATGGAAGGTTATCACTGCAAACGTGTTAAATATGCAACATACAAGGCATGTGCATTGGCGTATATTTGAATGGTCATCGCCAGAAATCGTTGCATTGACTTTGAGTCAGGTCCAACTCTTTTGCTGGTTTTGTAGCCTCGGCATTGCCCCCCCCCCCCCCCCCCCCCCTGCTGTGCTAATCCAGTTTTTTTTTCTCAAATGAATAAAGGGCTTTTTTCACCCTCGATGTGCACAAAGCTTCATCCAGGAATGTGAACACCTTTATTCAACTGGTGCCTTATTAATTAGTGGACAAGTGCGTGCACCTGACTGGACCACAGTTTGATCAAAGAGGGTTTAATCACAGTGCTGAATTTAGTGTTATTGAACGTGTCTGTCTCTGAGGGCTTTGAGGCTGATAAAATTATTCCCGCATACAGTGAAGTAATTACTGCTCTTGAACCCTTTTGATTACAGTCATAGCCTTGGTCTATTCTGAAAGGTCTTTGTAGTTCACTATTAAAAAGTCAGTAAGTGTTGCCTAGCCAACTTCACAGCAGCACGGTAGCGATGTACTTCTGGGTTTTTTTATGCATTCCTGTTACAAAATAAGTAAATGTTGTTGCAGTGGAATTGCTAGCATAATGTGGTTAACACGGGATATTAAGGCCTTTGAGTTTCCAAATAATGTAATGATTTATTTATATTTGTAATATAGTGTGAGTTAGGTTCAACTAGATGCTGTCCCAAATAATGCAACAACCCCTCATGACCATCACACACGTGTTATCGTCACTTCTTTCTGTAAAAGGTATAAAAATGGAGAGGCAGGTTCTCAGTAGACACAAAGAAAAGCCCTGCGGACTCTAGATAGCAGCTGAGGCCAAAGAGAAGGAAAAGCCGACTATTCTTGAAAAATGAAATTGAGGCATAAAAAAAAGAGTAGGACAAAGGCTATCATCTGGACTTAGATAGGCTTACAGTGCATAACAAGCCCATAGTGTGCTTGGATCCCTCTACATGAGACCAGGTTTGTGTTTCTGCCAGAGGTGTTCAGTCACTCCGTTCAGAGGTTTCTCACTGAAATTAGTCCAGGGCTTCTGGGGATCAAGACCAGGCCTCAGCTGAACAAGATCTCATTATCTCTCCCTCACATAGACCCGTGCACACACATACGTCATGCACGCACAGCCATGTATTCACACATGCACACAACCTGTCATGCCACAATGAGCAGCGTGTCACAATGAGGGACCCTTTATGTATGTCACCGTGAACAAGTCGCTCCTATGTGAAGTATATCACAGATTTAAAGGAGATGATTTGTTTTGCAAGGGGAGCTCAGAAGGCCTAGCTTCTTCCACCCGTTTCTCTTACGTGGTTCTCTCTGCCTCCATGGTGTTACTTTCTTACATATAGTCATTTACATACAGCATGTAGCTACACACACTCAAATCTTTACCTTCTCTCCCGTCTCTACCAGGCAGCGTGGCATGCTCTTGCCAACTCCCACCTTCTCCATGCCCACCTACTTTGCAGTGCCATCAGGGAGAGACTCGAAAGGTATTTGAAACTGTCTTCCTTAATCATTTCCCGGATCCCGCAGGACACGCTGTGTGACGTGACGGCGGAAGGACCGCGGGAGGGAGGTGGAGGGAGGGAGGGAAAGAAAGAGGCGGAAAGAAAAAAAAAGGTAGAGGGACAGAAGCAATGTTACACGTCAGCCGTGTCCTCTCCAAGGGTTCAGCAGGAGGAACGCCCAGTGACACAGATGGAAGGACTGAAAGACTAGAAACGGAAACACTCCAGAATTCTTTAGGTTGCAGTAAAATATGTACTAATTTAAGTGAGTTTTTTAAACAATTGAATTGCAGTGATTCGCAAAATTCACGACACTGTTTTTGTGAAACCTGTTATAATTGTTTTACAATGGGTTCTAAACTGGGTCATGGACTTCTTTCTGTCACCACCTCCGTCCCGTCCCCGTCTGTGACATGACTAGTTGTGTATTATAATGGCATTAGACCACATAGTGAGAGGATAGATTAGCATCCTATGTTGCATGACCATTCAAACTTTAATAATCCATGCTTCTTATCCTATATAGTATTATACCCCCTCACACTTTATTCTTCTACATTTTAACCAAACACTCAAATTAAGTAAATGTACCCTTAACCGAGCCAGTGATGATACACTGGTATGATTTAGCGTTGAGAATACGCTGAACCACCTTATCAATAAGTCCAGTTGGTTTTGGGTGCTGGGTCATACCAAGAATGCCCCTCATTTTGCAATATCTACCTTCTTAATCTGAGGCCTTGGTACTTTATTGGTATTTTATTGCTCCACCCAATTTGAGAATGAGTAGTTAAAGTATATTGGGGCCTTTTCACTGGTGACGGTGTACCAGACTACAAAGATAGAGCTGAGTCCAACAGTTTTAAAGACGTTTTAAAACCTATTCTATTTTTTGTCTCACAAATACCTTTCTCTCAGTACTCTTTACACTGTCTCTGTCCATGGTGCTGAAACACAAAAACCAAAGCCTTGCCAGAAAAATCCCTTTCTTTTTGTACTTTTTGACACCCCAGTTATCCAGTGTTTATAGCTTTTATACTTTAATACTTATTTGAACATCAAGATTAACTTTGAATTAAACAATATAGTATGAAAGGACACAAATTCCATTGTTTGCCCTGATCCAATGCATAGAAATCTGCAGTTATAAGACTTCCTCACATGGGCTGCATATGTGTTTAATCCTAATCCTGAAACCTATGTCACAACAATAAGACCATAATGGAAACGTTTGGTGCCAATAATTCCCATCACTTTCTACTGACACTGTTAACGTAAACGTCTAAGCTGCAGACACACTGATGTATACATTTGTGAGTCAATTGAGCGTGTTTGTGAATGGTAACTCTCCAACACTTGCTGTCCGATTATCCAAACTTACTGTGCAATTTTTTAATATATATTGATTACAGTGGAGGAAGACATTTAATATGGGGAATGACATATGGCAAATCAAACCAGGGACTTTGAGATAATGGATGGATTATATATAACCGCTAACATACTGCGGTCTTTGGACTGTGGAAGGAGTCCTGAGAAAACCTGACACAGGGAGAACTTGCAAGCTCCACACATACGGCCACATCAAGGCCCCGGGCCCTCTTGCTATGAGGCAACGGTGCTAACCACTACCGTGCCGCCCATCAACCAAGATTTTAAGTGCAAAATGATGTGTTGATTACAAGATAAAAAAAGATATCTTCTACTAAGATTATTTACATCTCAGAAGCTCACGGAATACTTAGCCTTAACCCTTTGCAGTGAAATCTGCCACTGGCCAAAGCTCTGATCCTATTATACATCAATATGCAGATGTCCCATATGTTAAAGCTGCTGTAAATACCAGACAGTCTTAATGTACAGGGACAGAAAGAGAGTGATTTCATATCTGTGATAAATACGTAGTGATCACACATCACCCAGCACAGCAGCTAAGTGACTCAATGCATCTTTGACCCATATGAACAGTATTACTGCCACATGTGGCCATCTAGCTCCTCTCTCGTTGAAAACCTCATAACTCCCAACATGTTTCATACTGCATCAAACAGACTTGAATTACACATGACATATTACATGTTGGGCAGGAACTTAATGCTCATGTAGCACACTTTTCTCCGTCACTAATAAGCTGTCTTTATGTAACTGTGAGGTGTAATGAGGACAGAATCCATACGTTCATAGCGTGATGTAATCCGACTGCTCTTTAATGGTACACCATGGATACATTGAAAGTGTCATTCTTATGAGGTGGGATTCTATTTTGGACACGAATCGTACAGCATTGAGCGACTGCAAGTGCACTTGGATCCTATAGGCAGTGGCACCGCAGCTGGTTTTCCTAAGTCCTTATTAATTCTCTTTCATATTATTATTATTAATATTTTTTTACAGAAGTGGTTAGGAAAAGACATGGGATGTAATTTTTTACTTTTCAACTGCATCCTTGGGGACTCCTGAATGATACCTGTAGCTATCATTAGAGCACACAACAGATAACGAACTAAAAAGATAATCACATTACTGAAATGCATTACTGAATAATAGGTTGCTGCCTGTATATAAACTAATATGAATGCTTGTAGAATTGGTTTAGTTAATGACGTCTGCTCAGTACATATACATTTGCATTGACAAGCACTGTGTCTTCTTATGAACTGGGGTTTGTAATTGGGGGCAAAGCATTTAGGGAAACACACTCATACTTATTAATGAGGCAATATTTCATTCTCAGATTGATGTATTAATCATCTAAGACATAATCAGGAATGAATTCGTTGTCATTTAATTAATACGGTTCCGATTAATGGAGTGAACAACATGTTAACTAGATTCAAGATTTCAAAAGATATGTCGGTCTACATTTGCATGCTGCACATACAGTATATGTTGTGTGATGTACAGTGTGTACGCACAAACATGTCAACTTAAGCTCTGCTTTCTCTGGAACATGCGTGGCCTTTGGCTGAGGATGAACTTTATGTTTCAAATACATCTCAGAGGCTTATAAAACATCAGCAGCGGAAGAGATGACAGCCACATATAGCTAATCCCACAACTCTGGCATGTAGGATTCACATGGTGGCAGTCAGACAGAACACCTACCTAGTTCTGTGTCCACTAGCTAGTTAGAATGGGATGACTCATTTTACTGCTTCTCAGTTTCCTGCGTGAGCAATATTTTACTTTCTGTTGGCTGCCAATATAGATCTCTCTCTACCAACGACTGATTAACCAAACCAGATCTTTTTCTACATGTCCTCACCCAGAATAGCACTACCATGAAATACTGTAGCAACAAATAGAGGTTCATTTTGCTCTCAACTTTAAGGAGACTAACGATAATCATTGTACTTTATGTTTTTAAATGTAGAACTGCAAGGTTATAGCATTCATGGTTCCTCTAGAAATCTTTTTTATCAATGGATGAGATTTGGTGAAAATAACCTGCCGTGCTATTAAAGTACTTGAGTGCTTACACAGAAAATTCTCTTGCATAAGAACATACACATTAGAGAGAGAGAGATACGGTGATGGGTATTAAAATTCTCTGTAATTGTCTGTTGCGTCCCTTTGCAGCTTCAAATCTGTTAGCATATGCCAGCCAAATGGCTAAGAAGCACATTTAAAGATCTATTTTTGCTTAAATATCCGGTTTGTAGCCTCTTGGTTTCAAATACAACTCAGAGGTTTAACAGCGGGTTGGGATCAGAGAGAGAGCGTGAGGCGAAAACGGGGGGTTTAAACGTTAGAGTTCATTTAGAGATCAGACACTCAGAGGATCATCTTAAAACTGTGTCTGAAAAAATAACCATTTTAAATCGCCTTTTGCACCGCGTGTCCTCGGCTTTCTCTCCTGTAGTGTATACTGTATGGCTAAAAGTATGTTAGCATCTTAACACCTATATTCATTTTTACAGCCTTTTGATCATATTTGTTTTAATGTGGCTGTTCAGGCACTGATGTTGGAGACGTTGTAAAGGACTTCATCAGAAGTTTTGTAGTATTGTCACCCCTGCTAAGGTAAGTGGGAGTTACTAGTTGAGATGGGATGACATAAAACTGAGTAATCATGTCATGTCAGCTTATGCCACAGTGGTTCTCAGCCAGAAAAATATGAATGAACCAAACAAATGAACCTGCCACCCAGTTTAAAAAAAATGTTTTATGAAAATGATTAACTATGCTACATGTTGTTTCTAAACAGGATGTGTCATTGAACACTACATAACAGTGATAGGAGGCACATTTAAAGGGATTTACTACCCACCAAAGTGGAATCATGAACAAGGCAAGCACATTAGGACCCAGGACAGAAACTTGGGGAACGCCGCCAGAGCATCAGTTGCAGTTATCACTAGCAACTGAAATACACTCTATCATAGAGGAGAACTTCTCCAGGGCTTGACCCAGAGATACCTTCCCATTGTCCTGCATCACCAGGCATTAAGATTTCTTTGGAGACCTTAGGAAATAAACCAACCATTGGGTGTTGATTAAAACACATTAAGACCAATAGAAAACAGCCCCCGACCAAATATATGCCCCTGTCTGCATACTTTTGGCCATATAGTGAAAACAGTAACCTGTGTAAACTTGTAACACGTTTTTAAAGTTTTAAAGTGTTTTTTCAAAATCTCCGTATTTGCGTGTCACTTTCTTTTTCCACCACCGCAGAGTTCTTTCATTGTTTCTAACATTATCATGATTAAACTTCTGGGCCAATCAGAAAGGCAGACAGCCTGGGATTACCGCCGCAACATCTGGGGCCTGTGCTAATGGCCTGCATATGTTTTTGATGTTTGGATTTTGAAGTCAACATGTTGCTCTTAATTTCATCACAGAGAGGGCGGGAGGGTGGGTGAGGGTGGCAAGCGACAGGGCGGTGGGTTGATAACACTCTTTTAAAATAAGTAAATCATAACTGATGACAAGAGACCCACCCAAAGTGTTGAGTGTCCCTGAGCACTTAAGAAAAAACAAATAGCCCCCATCTGTCAATTTTACACTCCGTGATTCTTACTTAGCGCACAGAGCGCCTGTAAGTGAAATGTGCAGCGGGGATTTGATAAAAACCAAATACACACTCCAAAGACACAAACATATTTATGCTCTCTGATAGGATTTTAATCCATGCGTTAGAGTGAAACAGGGCATTAGGGCCATTTCAGGACAACTGGAACTTATATTAACATCAAACTGTTCCTCTGTGTGTTGGACAGAAATATCCAGTTTTTCCTGACAATCCAGGTTTGATCGTGAAGAAACTTGGGATGTGGTTCCTCCAGATCAGGGTCTGAGGATCTCTCCTCATTTCCAATTAAATGTCATTCAGGAATAATGTTTCAGTCCGTTTTTTGTTAAAGTCACGGTGAAAGAAAACAAGCCACGCTAGCATTTCTGTGAGGTTGTACTTAGACACATCACACAGAGTACAGCTATGGCTGATGGGAGTGGCATTGGTTTTGGAGTTTTGTCATATCCAAAAATGATTTGGACAAATGAAAATGTTGACCAGATGATGGCACGAGATCAAACGTGAAGAGATCATCAAAGTGTTAAGATTTAGCCTCCAAGGACCTTCAGCATATCTACCAAATGTCAAGGCAATCCCATCCAAGATGTTAACCCAAACGTCCCGAGCTACTGGTAGTGCTAGAATAAAAAAAATCAAGGGATTGCCAACATCATTAGAATAAATTGCCAGGGAACCATGAATGTCATCTATCTGATGGATGTCAAGCTATTTCATCAAATTAGTAAAAACCTTTTAAAATGCTGGTGGCGCCAGCGGAAAATCAGAGGATCATCAAAGTCTGGATTTAGTTAAGTTAACTTGTCATTAGGCCTCAGAGTGCGGTCCTATTATTATTTCAACTTTTCGACAATTCAAGCAACCATGTAGTAACTAGTTGGCAAGGTGTTTTACTGTATGTTAAGTCATTTATATGTCACACTAACTCCTCAAACTCTAAATTTTAAGTTTACAACTCCATTAATTCTGATTAAATGTATTGGATAAAAGCAATACTGCCCTGATTATCGCTCCACATGTAATCAAATTTAAAAAAGAAGTCATGTAATTATAAAAGGATAATGAGGTGAATGAACCTCAGTAGGTGTCCATTGTTGGTATTAAACGTGTTATTATTCTATCCTTTATTCATAACATCTGTTATTAGGTTGTGAAAAATAGATTACATTAATGTAGTGGGACATGTTAATCCCACCAAAAACAGATGTGAAAAACATCTAGTGTTTGTGTATGTATTAAAAAAAAAAAGCATGCAGGGAGCATGCGTTTTCTGAGTTTATAAATATCCCCATCAACAACAATAAAGACTCACATTTCTGTCATCGGTGGCGCTGTCGGATCAGTGACACGTATCCCGCGTGTCTCTATCAGCCCCGTGGTTAATCTGTCCTGTTCACACACTGTTGTAGAGGGGTATTTACGCATCAGTGGGTCAGCAGTAATTCAGCAAGAGATCAGGCAGAATAATAACAACAATAATAATGGTAAATGCTGTTTTTTGATGCAGCGTTTTAACGTGTGTGTGTGTGTGGGGAGGGGGGGGGGGGGGATTAGCACTTCAAAAACAATACGGACGTGAAAGCCGCCCATATGTGCTGCGTGTGATCCTGTTTGGTAGAGCAAAAGTTGTTGTGTGTGAAACAGGGTGTGTTTTTTTTTGTGAAAAGCCACTTGGAGAACAAGTGGGGGGGAAACCTGGCTGGGGGTAAAATTCTTAATATTTCCATAAACTTTGTCAAGTTGTTCTCATGGTTCTAACAATGATCATAATACTTTAATTCCTAAATTGTACTTATTTCTTTGGTTTTATTTTTATTTATTTATTTTTTATTTTTTTGCTAAAATAACATGCTGTATATGTTATTTGCATATCTGCAAAACCTGCTGTTTGTGTTTTAATCTCCAGCTGCATGTGTGTAATTGGGTTTGCCTCTTGTGTCCTGCATAATGTGATTCAACTCCAGCCACCTCATCCTCTCACACACACACACACACACACACACACACACACACACACACACACACGCACACACACACACACACACACACACACACACACACACACACACACACACTCATAACGAGAAGGAAAAAAAGCCGCCAATATGTCTTGTTTAAACACCAGCGCAGATAGGCAGCTGAACAATAATTATTTTCTGGAACAATAATTATTACCATTTAATTCTGTTGTTTACCATTTTGCCCGGTGGCCCCTCTTTAAAAGCCAGCCTCTATCTATAATGGCGAGCCCTTGAGCAGAACTGCATTTAACACAAATATCAAATAATTAAAAATCAAATAATTGAAAAATAAAAGTGTAGCTTTTCTGTGTTTGAACATTAATTGCCAGTGAAACGTGTGAACTGGTTCTTCCAACAAAACAGCTCTTGAACGGGTTTGTGGTTATATTTCATATTTCTCCATATATTTTTTTTAATGTTTAATTAGACTAAGTTGAAACAGTTGTTGTGTCAGTTAACTGTTGTTGACCATTGAATTTGATTCTTCTGTCCATATTTTAAACAACATACAAACAATAACTAGAGATCAAGGTAATCCGGCAGAGATCTCCTATATTGTACTGTATGTTTGAATGGATTACAAGCCGGATGGCAGGATTACACAATTAAAGCTTGTCTGTTGTGTGAGGGGGCACACGCTGATGTGACACTGTGACAGCACGGGCACCAGGTACACACTCATACACAGATGCATGCTGGGACTCAAGCATGCACCACAGACACCAATCAATTGTCGTCTCTGTAGTATGACAAACGGATGGGAAAGGATATATATTTTCATGGAGGAGTTTCCAGGTTTCATTTTCCAACAACAGTTTCAGGGACAGTATAACAACAGTGTGCTAATGGGATGATCTCATGTTTTAACTAATTGTCACAGGGACAATTACAGAGGTTTTTACACGTCCTCGTTTGCGGACAAACGCGTGCTGATTGATATCATAGCTGATGAGGTCGATGCCACTCTTCCTCGTCTCTCTCTTTCACTTCGTCTGTTTGATTTATTTGGAAAATCAATTCTCTGCTTTTTATTCACCCCCTCCACCCCTGCGTCTCTGCATCACTCTCTATGTTGCCTGGTGATTAAGCGGTAGATTAACCTCCAGTCCTCATTAATAATAGAGGAATAGAAAAAGCCCCGGTTGTTCCGCTTCCTGTCTGCAGCACTAATAGAGCCCTTAACGTTCACATTAACGTGGCTCTTGTTTACTCGGGCTGATGGGCAGACAAGTCAGAAACGTGGAAATGGGGAAAGACTAGACACATAAACGCATTGTGTGTGTAGCGCATGTAAACCGGCATGCCTATGAACCACACGGCCATAAGTATGTGGACAGGTGAACACTACACCAGATGTGATGCTCAGTCAAATCCTTCCACCAAACTCTGAAAACCATCTGATTTATGGACGTTGCTTTGTGCACCGGGGTCTGTACTGCTGGACCAGTGGTGGGATGTAACTAAGTACATTTACTCAAGTACTGTATCCACAAATCCAGGTACTTGTACTTTACTTGAGTATTTCCATGTTATGCTACGTTTTATCTCAGAGGTAAATATTATACTTTTTACTTCATTACATTTATCTGACAGCTTTAGTTACTTTGGTGATTCCAGTTTTTCATCCCCTTCCTGTCCGGTGAAAACCATGAATCTTCAGATGCACGTTTCGAATGCTTGTGATAAAGTGCTACTCTTGAGCTAAACAAACTATTTTAAAAGTCCTCTACGTTCAGCTGGAAAATGCATCCATACAAAGTTGTAAACTGCTGTTTTAAAAGCTGACTTTTAAGAGATATGTGGTTATGATATGATATGATGCATTGCTGTAGATTAAACTACCCAACAGTATATAAATGAGTTAAAATGGTCAAATTAAACATGCACATGAATGCAGCATATCAATCCAAAAACATCTAACAGTAAAACACTGACCAACAACATTTTACTGCACGGTGGATATTTAAATATTTGTAAATATTATAATATAAATAATATTTTACTTTTCATACTTTCATATTTTGCATCTCCAAAAGTTGAAATGAAGTAAAATGGTATTACACACTGCGGTATTAGTGCTTTTACTTAAAGGGAATACTTCACTACCTCACCAGACCAAAAGGTATCTGGACGTCTACATTCTTTCAGCCATATATTGCACATTGGTCAGATTCAAGCTGCTGCTCTTGATTCGCTGAGGCTGAAACCACGATTATCCTGTAACCATCAGGTCGCACGTTAAATCCCAGCAGCAGCCCAGTCGTGACCTGCTCATGTGCCCTTGAGCACCAAACTCAACCCTTCCCTGCCAGTTGCTGCACATGAGCACCTGTAAAATATGCAAAGAATGAGACAATTACTTTCATGCCGATAATCATGCCCTTCCTTTTGAAATGTGCTCATATCATTTAGGAATGAAACGCCTCACATGTGCATAAGGTTAATAACAGTGAAAACTAAAGTTTTTGTTGAAAAACAAGCTTTCACACAAACATGCGCACACACACACACATACAGAGGAAATACTGTGTGCAGGCCTTATGGGACGACATTTGTGGTAATTCATTCAGAATCCATTTTAACGCATTGTGCAGGCCTAAGTGCCAATCTTCCTTTTTGGTGAGTTTCCATGATTTTATGTCCCATATAAAACGATGCAGTTTGCTCCACAATGGCCTATTTAAGTTACATTACCACCGAATATTCCCCAGTAAAGAAAATTAAGCCGTGATACTGTGAGATCATCTCAGTTAGTCTTCTCCCCGCCGAGATGTGTCGCTTTGACACCCCGCGGAGAACTGAATGATTTTCTTGGACGAGAGATAATAGTCTTATACAGTGTGTCACTTGCCTATGATCTCAGCCTCTCTGTCTCTTTTCCCCTTTACAACACCTGATCTAGAAAATAAGTCTTATATGCTTAGTGTTGTGTAATGCTGTTAAGCATAATCAGGCGTACAAGCATTGCCACAAGAAGCTGTATTAGACAGCATGTACACGTAGCACAGCAACTTTTTCCAAGTTTGTGTCAAAAACACATCCATAAAGCAGTTGATCTACTGTGAACGTGTTTTTTTTTTAAGGTTTTTAATAGATTTCCCAGCTTAGATTGAAATCAGAGCTTTCCCACAAGCAATTGAACAAAGAGACAAAAAACCACTCTTGGCTTCCGAGTCCATTATGAAAAGATGATAATGAAACTTGGGGCGAAATAAAGCCAACATGCCCACTGGAATGGGTTTGCCACGTCAAGAAACGTCTAGATCCGGCATCCTTTTATAGTTAAGTTGTTTATATCTGTGGTGGGGATGATGAAGCTTGTCTGTCCCGCTATGACGCGCCGATATTCCCACTAATCAAGATGAAGCACAGCAGAAGATACAAAACTTCACCGCCTTAACTACGACCCACTTTTGTACAACTAAAATATGTATTTTGGAAGGGTGAAAAAACATATTGCTTAACTTTCTTATAATCCCTTTTTTATTACTTTGAATGTCTGCATAGTCCAATCAACTGCATGCATTCTCTCTCTCACACACACACACACACACGCACACACACACACGCTACCCAGACCCCTCCGACCTTGCAGGCACTCTCCTCGCCTTTACAGCACACAGTAGCGCCCAGCAGTCTGTCTGCTACCGGAGCTAATTTGCTTCAGCTCAGTGTTCACTGTTAACTTGGCATTACTCATTCCACTTAGAATAACTTCCACAAGTTTGCTTGTGTTCGGGGGTCATTAAAAGTCAAGCAATCCTTTAATTACGAAAGCAGATCGTTCAGTAAGTAACGTTGCATCTCCCAGCAGCTCTGAATGCACCGTGTCGTTACTCAGCCCTGTGCAAAATCACTCATGTCATCCCGTGGTGAACGAGGACAGGGTCCAAACGCTACCGCGAACTCGGCATGAACGGACACAATAAGAATATTCAAACAATGCTGTTTGAATAAAAACATAACGTTGATAGAGTATTATGTCATTATGCAACACTTACCGTTTCCATAGTTTCATCTACTGTATATTAATCTACTGTCTGGATTTTGAAGTCATTAAGAGGGATTAAAAGACAAAAGGTGATTTAATATTTGGCCTGCCTACAGTTTCATTACATTATGGTCAAATGAATTATTATGCAGAAACTTGAGGGGGAGGGGATTATTTTCTCTAAATGAATAATAATAAAACAAATAAATATGTTAAATCCTATGGGGCCTTCAATTACAAGAGATGTAAGGCCTATTGTGCATTTGTTTGATTAAGATATTGTTTTGCTTGTTTGTTTAGTTTTCCAATCATTCACTCTGTCTAATGTTCCAGATCTTCTGTGAAATATGGGGATCTTTAGTGGTTGGTCTGCCGTGCTAATTGGTACAACTGCCTCAGGCAGCTCACATCTAACAACAAACTGAGCATTGTTCACGGGCTGCACCTCTCTCAGTATAGGAACACTGTAAAAATAGAAACTTGACAAATAAAAGCTTAATTACAATGGAATGGCTCTACTCGCCGAATACTGGTTATATGGATATTACACACATGTGTTTACAGCATTTAAAAATAATATTAAAGATTAAATGAAAATTGTACAAAGAAAACAAAACTGCCTAAATGTATGATTTTTTGAAGAGACCAAAAACTACCCTTTGAAACGGCAATATAACAGATATAACAGGAGAGAGTGGAGCAAGCAGCAGAACGCTCACGCGCACGCAACCAAACGCACGATCCTTTTTTTTTCTCTCATTAAAGATGAATGGGCGGACTTAAATACAACGTCAACAGTCGTCGGTTTTATTTTCTGCAATTTATTTGCGACGTGTGTTAATTGTAATGCACAGTAAATCTTCACTGGATGAACAGAAGACTGTCATCCAGTGAAAAGACGCGTGGCATTAAGTAAGGATTAAAACTGGGCGACCGTGCACCATATTGTAGCCTACATCTGCCTTTAAATCCACAATAAATTAATAAAGGCGCTTGGCACATGGTTAAATACCGATTTGTGTTTTATTATTATTATTATTATTATTATTATTATTATTATTATTATTATTATTATTATTATTATTTTCTCAGTTTTAAATAAAGAGGTAATTGAACGATTTGGAGTGACGCCAGAAAGACTGTGATTAAATAGTTAAGATAACATTTCTCTTGGGTGTCAGGGGACACATTTTTGTTAGTTTTTAAGAAGCCCGTGTTTTGTGGTGATTCGGGCTGGCTTCGGTGCGTTTTGAGAAAAGGAGGTGATGCATTTCAATATGGTAATCACTCACCCGGGGCATGTTTCATTTATTGACAGATTTGATGTTAAATGTCTCAAGCTCACTTAGTGTTGTAGCTCTTAATTTATTATGTTTTGAGCTCTCTTTCCCCGCTCTGACCCTTCGAGGTCACACAAGCAATTCTTTTTTTAAACGCATGATTAATTTCTCAGTAGGGCGGCGGGCTAATGCATTATGAAAAAAAAAGAAGTGAAATGTATTCCAAAGGGGCTAATAGCGCTATTGTATTCCAATAAGCCTTTTCCTGCTTCACCTGGTTTAGACACGCTCCGCTTTTGATAACATTTCAGAGACATCTTTCTCAGGTAGACAGAAAGTTGTGCATCATTATGCTCTTTCCAATTATTGAAAGACAAACAAACACAGTGTATTCGCTAGTAATCATTTTATTAGAGACGTCATTGTAGCCATAAACTTAGTTAATTAGGTTTTTATTATTGTATCTCATTGCTCCGCGAGAGTATCAAAGCTTCCCAGCAAACAAACATCACATAAATCCATTTATAAAACATATTTTATTGCATTCAACCACAACAAAACAATGTAGCACATTTCCAAATATGGATAAAAAAAAAAATTCGTATGAAAATGTACTCGTTAAAGTTTTTTTTAAGGTGTTACAGCTCCTCTCGTCCTTATTATTTCCTCTCGTTTCTCTATTGTGACGTCACCCGTTTCAGTCGCTGCGGCCCGCGCGTGGCTCGCGCCCGCGGCCCCCCTCCTTGTCCTGTCGCAGCCATAGTGTTCCCGCGGCGTCCGTCCGGGAGACAAAAGCACGCGCGGTGACAGCCTAAATTGGTTTGAAAAGGAGCAGATGGGGCTCGTGCTCTCTGATGTGTCGCTTACGCACGCGAGCTGCACGCACACGCGCCCAGATTTAAGAGTGAGTCCGGGAGTGACCCCGTCATGTTTCGAGATCAAGATGCTATTGAGAAAAGATTGGGCGAGAATAAATTACACCCAGACTCAGTAGCCAACATTTTAACTAAAGGGCGGGTTTAACACGTTTAGAGTTCAAAAAACTAGTTGGATCAAACATTCTTCTCATTTTTTTCATTCTGTGTTTTTGTGAGTTTCAGTTCATACTTGAAAACATTTAGAAATTGAGGTCCTGACACGCAGTATTACTCACAAAAGTGTTATGAGAATAAACAATGCAGCTTTGGCTGCAGCTCTGTGAAGATGTCATTGCATTGTTCGGGCTGTGCCACTGAAATAAACCCACGTTAGCCAGAACGTGGAAGGATTCACCCAGAAAACAACTCCATTAAGTTGTTTTAATTAACAAGGAGACAACATTTCCCTGCATCCCCCACGCCGAGTTAAATGAGACCATATCCTGCACCCTTCCTAGATTTGCTGATGACGGCGAGGCGGCTAATATCTGGGTTATAGACTTCATATTTAGGTCTGCGCCTTCATATCTGTAATT
This sequence comes from Eutrigla gurnardus, assembly GCF_963514095.1. Classification (NCBI taxonomy): domain Eukaryota; kingdom Metazoa; phylum Chordata; class Actinopteri; order Perciformes; family Triglidae; genus Eutrigla; species Eutrigla gurnardus. The sequence continues at coordinate 23,568,466 of NC_139930.1, forward strand.
TGCCTGCATATTTTTAGTGGAAGAAGTAATTGAGCAGCAGGAGCTACCGTGCAGGGGTGTAGCCAGCCATTCCTGGGCCCTCTGAGGGGAATACTGATCCGGGACCCCCCATATTTTGTTAAATGAAATTTTGAGGGCCCTCATCAGGTGCATTGTCACTTACAGCACTGGGAGCTCCTCTGACCCAGCAGCAGCGTCCTGCTGCCTTTCACCCCCTGGGAACAACCTGCACATGCACTGGGAGTCAGATTTCAGAAAGCCTTGAATGTGAGAATCGGACATTATTCTTATGTATCAAACGTCACAGTCCTGATTCCCAAACTGGTATGTCAAAGAGCCACTCCTCGAGCACATCTGATGGCAACAGCCTCTGACTTCAAAATGAATATTCATTAAGGAGCTAATGAGTAAATTAAACTAATCTTGATTCTGGGTTCGTCATTAAAGTGGAGACTGTTTAGAGTGAATGTCCGACAGCGTGAACTATACATATATAGATAGTTGCGGCTCTGCGTCCCTCCCTGCGCTCGCGCTGTTAGTTTGACTTCTCCAGCGTTTGAGTGGCAGTTAGCGAGACGTCATGTTCGGCTGTTCGGCTGGACGGGGCAGCGCAGCGCGCGAGGGAGAGAGAGAGAGAGTGTGTGTGTGTGTGTGTGTGTGTGTGCGCTGGACGGTGGGCTGAGCTCGCGCTACACGCCAATCAAACACGAGAGAGAGAGAGAGAGAGAGAGAGAGAGAGAGAGAGAGAGAGAGAGAGAGAGAGAGAGAGAGAGAGAGAGAGAGAGGGAGAGAGAGTAGGCGCGGGGGTGGGGGAGAGGCAGAGGAACGGATTAGGACGGCGGTGTCTCTGAAAAGCGAATAAAACCGGAGCGAGCGTCGCGGTTTACTCACATCTCACGAGCGGCTAGTCGGGGACGAGCCGGTACCGATCCCATGTGTTTCCGGATATAGTCCCGAACTGAGTGTTACCTGGTTCATTTAATTTAAAACATGAGTTTTCTAAAGTTGTGTCGGATGAATCTCGCTCAGTCGTGACGGGGATATTTTCTGACGCTGTGGCCGCTTTGGGAGTAGCTATTCACGGGAGTCGGACAGGTAAGGACCGCGCCGCTCTCTGCTGTAAAGTTGGTGAACATCCTGGTGAATATGATGGTGAAAATGACGAAAACTGTGTCGGACAGAAAACGGTCTTTAGATTTCAAGAAGAAGATGTGTGTGGACTTTTCACATTCCGTTGCGTTAACCCAAGTTTAAAATGACTGCGGCCCAGTGGCGTATTCTATTCTAATTATTATTATTATTATTATTATTATTATAAGCGTTTGTTTGTTGTTACTACTAATATTATTCCATTGATAAACACCATGCCTGGCGAAGTGACGAGCGCCGGTTACTTCGCTAGAAATTAAACTTGGGCTGAAATTAAATTGCACAAATTGAAATAGTTCAAGCTATTGAACAAAGTCTGAACTCTTTGAGTTAGAAAGTTAATTACTTATTTTATTTATTGGCTCTTGCGCAGAATTCCATCTTATTAGGCCTCACGGCGCTGCAATAAATCGCACTTATCAAACTGTTTAAAAAAAAATCTAAACAGCTTGTAATTTAGAATTAATTTTGCTTTTCTAGTAATGTTTTTTTTTTTCCACTGTGAAAATAGTTGGTTATCATATATTAGCAATGTATTTGTTCAAACGTTTCTTGAAATTATTGAACAACGCCAAACCCAATTTCTCTCCTTTTTTCTGTAGTTGTTAGTGTTTTTTTGTTGTTGCTTAAATCCTTTTACAAATGTGATGCACAAAAAGGTGTTCATGTGCTAAATGATAATGATTCCTAAAATCAGAAATTGTCATCATTATGAAAAAAAACGTAATGACTAAAACACACTAACTATGAAGTAAACACAGTTATTTGTTTTGTACATTCAACCAATTACAATATAATGTGTTGTTTGGAAAAAATAGCAGAGTTCATTTCAATGTCATCCATGGAAGTTTCAACTTTATCTCACTTTCTCTTCAGAGGAAATGTCCTCCCATTTTCATCGTGATGCTTTTATTTAAATATATATATTTAAATAAAAATTAAGAGTTTAAAAGTTGAAGGAATACAGTTTTTAAACAGGACAGAGTGAATCCCACAGTCTACTCTGTAATATGGTTAACATAATATCTCAACAAATCTAAAATTGTATTTATGTATTACCTTTTTATCTTTTAGGTCAAGTATGAACTATTTAGGTTAGCATTTTCTTCTAGATTCAAAGGAAATTTTAACATCTCAAATTTAATTAAATGTGTGCCAATATTGGGTGGAAATATGGACGATAATATTATCCTCATTGTAAGAGTCACATTAGAAGAATGTGTTTTCTGTTTGTTCATTGGCTACTAGCCTACTGTTAGAAACACGCAGGCAAACACACTCATTACTTCATTAGCTATAACGGAGAGTTGTAAAATGCAACAGAAGCTGTCATATTTGGGAAAATAAATGGATTAACTGACATTCTTGATTTGATTTGTTTTATTTCAATGCAGAGCAACAACAAAATATTTGTATTTGCTGTCAAATTTCACGCAGTATCACAGAGGAATTCGAGTAGTTCAGATTTGTTTTTTGTAGTGAATGTATGTGTAGTCCTAAATCAGCCAGTTCCTTAAACACATAAAATTAATGTTAATTGTCATTTTTAAATTATATTAAGTAATTCAATATATTTTTTTCTTCTTTATTAATTTTTTTACAAATTCCACTCATCATTAAAGTACACTTAGTTATGTGTTAGTGATTTTTTTATGGGGAAAGAAAATGAACACATGGGTCTTTCTTTCTTCCTTTCTTCTCATTCAGGTTGTTCTACAAACAGCTTTCCTCCAAGTATGGACAAGACCCATCTTTCGAGCCCTAATGACATCAGAATGACGAGTTCAACAGGCTCCTACCAGCAGGAACCCCTGACACCACCCAGACCCGCACATCACCACTCCTCATCCTCTTCCATATCCTCCCCCTCTCCGTCCGGTTCCTCCTCAAACCTCAAGCCGAATCAGGTTGGCCAGGTCATCCTCTACGGCGTTCCCATTGTATCGCTGGTCATCGATCACAATGAGAGACTTTGCCTGGCACAGATTTCCAACACACTCCTCAAGAACTACAGTTATAATGAAATCCATAACCGCCGCGTGGCGCTGGGCATCACCTGTGTCCAGTGCACTCCGGTCCAGTTGGAGATCCTCCGTCGGGCCGGCGCCATGCCCATCTCGTCGCGCCGCTGTGGCATGATCACCAAGCGTGAAGCCGAGCGCCTCTGCAAGTCCTTCCTGGGGGAGAACGCGCCGCCCAAACTGCCCGACAACTTTGCCTTCGATGTGACGCACGAGTGCGCCTGGGGTTGCCGTGGTAACTTCATACCAGCACGCTACAACAGCTCCAGAGCCAAATGCATCAAGTGCTCTTTCTGCAACATGTACTTCTCCCCAAATAAATTTATTTTCCATTCCCACCGCACACCAGACGCCAAGTACACCCAGCCCGACGCTGCCAACTTTAACTCCTGGCGACGACATCTCAAACTCTCTGACAAGATCCCGGCTGATGAATTAGTCTTCGCGTGGGAAGACGTCAAAGCTATGTTCAACGGAGGCAGCCGGAAGAGAGCGCTGCCCTCTTCGTCCCATTGTTCCTCGATAGGTTCGATGAAGTCCCTCCAAGGTTCGGTAGTGCCTCACATGATGGGAGCTGACCTGGGTGCTCAGAAAAGAGCTCGCTTTGAAGATGATGATGACCTGGACGGAGGTAGTTTGTCCCCCCTTAAGGCTCCCCGTAGCTACCCTGTCATCCCCGTCCCAAGCAAAGGCTTCGGCATGCTGCAGAAGTTCCCTCCCACATCGCTCTTCCCCTCGCCTTACTCCTTCCCGGCATTCGGCCTCTGCCAACAGAAAAAAGATGACAGTGATGTTTCAGGTGGGCAGAAAGCAGCAGGGTTGTCGGGTCTTTTGTGGCCTGGCCGCAAAGACACTTTTTACCCTCCTTTCTGCATGTTTTGGCCACCAAGAGCGGCAGGAGGAATCCCTGTCCCCACCTACCTCCAGCCCCAGCCCAACGCCCTCTCCTCTCTGGCAGACAACCCCTCTCTCAGGCAGGCCTTTTTGGATCTCTCAGACCCAAGCGAGCCTGGAGCTGTAGCTGGCAACGGTAATGGTGTCAGCACACCCATGGCCCCCAGCAGTGGGACCACCACACCCAGATCTGGGCTGTTTGACCCAGAGTGCACAACAGTGACCCCTGACCTTCGCCCTGTGACGTCAGAAGGCTGGCTCAAACTCCTGGACACCCCGACCCTCCAAACCCGGAAGCCGAGCTACGGCTCAGCCTTCCGGCCTGTCATTAAGGATGCCGAGAGCATCGCCAAGCTCCACGGCAACAGCGGGACAACAGAGGAGGACTTTGGGGTCGTGGTCGCCAGGTCGGACCGCCACCAGCGGCTATCGCCCAGCAGCAGCTGTAGTTACGGAAGTGAAAGCGGGGGCGACGGTGAGGTGGAGGGGGCGGAAAGTGAGGAGGAGGGGGAGGTGGATGTGGAGTCGTCGAAGCAGGAGGACGAGGATGAGGAGGGGAGCTTCACAAACAGGCCGCCACAGACTCAAACCAACCTGTATCTCCCAGCATTGAGCGACAGTCACGGAGAGGAGAGGGGGAAGGAGAGAGGGAGTGGTGCCGTGTATGCCAGCGCCTCCCCTCCCTCCTCCTCGGACCCCATCCAGCAGGAGTCCCCCAGCCTGCCTGCCTCCCCTAATGCCAGCCTGCCTCTCTCCAGCTCCACCCCGCCTCACCGAGAGGACCCAGCTTACAAAAACGTAAATATCCCCCCAGGCCACTTTAGCTAATTATTATTTAAATGGTGCTGCAGTCAGGCAGTGATGTGATCTGCATAAGCAGATTGATAGGCTGGTTTCTCCCTGAAGAAATTGAAACAGTCACCCCACTCTGATCCCGGCTAATAGACCCAGGTGTAGATTGTTTAATGGCCACAGTGTGTTTGTTCTGCCTCCGTCACCCCAGCCTGTAAGGGCAACTCTAATCTTTAACCTGTCGCCTCCCACATTAACCGGGCCTCTGAGAGAGAGAAAGGAGGAGGCGGAGGGAGAGTTATGAGGGGCATTTTAAGCCAGAATGGAGTTAAAACCATCCATTGGGTAACAAACTGCAAAAACATCTGATTGATTTCAGAGACGGAGAGAGAGAGAGAAAAAAAAGGGTTGAACCATCGTCACCAAATTGGATTATTACAAATGAATGGTAGCATTGGTTAAAAAAAGCAGAGCACCAGCCAGGGAGATTACATTTGTAAGTAATGAGTTACAACTAGATGAATAAGAAAATATATCAGGTATAGAATAAAATAAGGAAACCCATGTTAATATAAACAATAACCATTGCATCAAAGAATCAAAATTTTTCCAAGCCATCACGATGCCTTATAGGTTTTTCTGCACTGCTTTAATTGAACTATACAATGATAACGTATACGGAATTCTAACTGACTCTATTCTGTTTTCAGGTTCACAAAAATAGAGACGAAGGACTACCTGTGTACGCAACCAAAGACAACTCCAGCATTTCTGGTGAGCACAGATATTTTAATCCTCTGCACTGAAAAATACTGTATTGGAATGTTGATAAAGAAAAAAATAGTTATTAGAAACACTTGCATCAAAAGGAACAAAATAGCTTATTAGTTTTATGCAAATTGCCTTTTAAAACTGTAAAACAATCTCCTCTTAACAGTTAAAATGCGTTGCTTTTGCAAAAAACAGAATATAGTTTTCTTTCATGAACCAAAAACCCCACGTTTCTTGCTCTGCTGTTTGCGAGGACACTACATCCGTCACCCTACAGTCGTTTTACAATGTCTTGGTTTCATCAAATGTTTGAACGGGTTTTTACACGGTTTCATCAAATAGCATTACACAATCTATTTCAGCAAACTGTTACACACTTTCTTTCCCCTCCGACGTCTGACTTGTATTATAGCGCCTTTGTTTCATTTAGTGTCTGAGTGAGTGGTTTTATAGTGCCTCCATGTCCCTGCGAGGCTCATATTCCTGTGACGTTTCATTTGCTCCTCTCATCTCCCACTCTAACCCTTTTACTGAAGAAAATGTCTCACACACAAAGGACACACACCATGCGCACACTTAGTTATCTCCATGTGTCCGGATAACCAGCTCAAGCAATGGGCCTTACTGAAACCCTCTTCCTGTCTGTCTCTCTGCCTCCGTTTGGATTTTCTCTCAGATGAAAACAAAGAGCAGAATAGTTTCTTGGTACCAGAGAGTGAGACGTCGGCGCCCGATTACTGGAGGGAAAGCTCAGGTACGAATACTCACTCGGGGCTTTTGTTGCGTTGGCAGAGCAGCTGTAGGTGGTAAAACAAGACCGTAATCAATAAAGAAAATAGAGTCAAATATAAAAATAGCATGTTTAATTATCAGCATAGCATGGTTAATTTATTTTCTGCATTCGGCTTCACTCCAGTGTAATTTCAGTCTCACATCGCCGAGCAAATCCGACGCCTGAAACTTCAGATTTAATCATGTTCACACATTTAAATCAGGAAATCAAACATTTATAAATAATGCCTGCATTGGCAGCTTGTGACCAGACCTTGAATTTGTAGTCACATATCTAGAAGGCAGGAATATGTTTTATTTGTTATTGAAATATAAGTAAAAAATGAACACATTGTTTTAGAAAATGTCTATTATATAATTGCATCAAAAGCAAGTCCCTTAGTTATAATTCTACACACAGTGTTTGTGAATATGCATATAAAACAAACTTCATATACATTAGTGACAATGGCATATCTTCTTATTACATAAATGATACTCCAAATACTTAAAGACGTGAGAAAGAAGCTCCGTAGTCTCCGGCTTCATCCACCTCAATCTCCTGCACCTCTCAGACGTGAGTTAAGGGATTCATATAAATACACAGAGATGAAACAGTCGGTGGAAAGCTGATTCTGCCGCCGTTCCGCCACGGCTGCTCTCTTTAGCAGCGTTGTCGCCGGGGCTGCTACTCTTTGGGGGGCCGTTATAGTTCAACAAGAAAACATCAGCTCAGTGATAAGCAGCCGCGCATGCAATCTCCATCCTAGACCCATATCGCCGCTGACATAATTGCCTTTTTTCCCCCTCCTCAGCGCAAAGAAACCTTTCCCGTTTGAAAAAGATCACAGCTTATTGCCTTTTTATATCTGTCAGGAAGACATTAAAAGTGCTTTATGACATCTGTGCCAACATTTATATCTACACTCCCTGCCCCCCCCCCCCCCCTCCATCAACCCCTACACACACACACCGTAATGATCCCTGCGCATAATGTATAATGTATTTCCAAAAATTACACGAAACAAATTAAATGAGACCACCTTTCCCCTGATTGCCAAACGTCTCCCTGGGCGGTGGGAAGCTCTACGTGATTAGAAGGCCTGATTCCTCTGAGTCCCACCACCTCCCCCCTCCCCTCCACTGTCTTTAAACTCCCTCTCTGTTTCTAGGGAGAAAAAATAATCTAATTTTCCATTTATGTAATGCAAACCGCCTTGGCTTTGACTATTCACGGTTAATTGACTGTCAAACGAGGTTGTTATCCTCGGGCACTGTCTGCAAATTTGCTTGTCAAATGAGACAGAGAGAGGAGAGGAAAGGAGAGGAGGAGAGAGGAGAGCGCTCCCTCTCTCTGCTCTAAATGAGAGAGAGAGAAGCATGGGGAGGCTTAAGGAGCCGGGATGTGAAATGACTGGAGGAGAATATACACATCGAGTTTGTTGGATCGCTTCATTTAAGGCGCACGATGCCTCATTGTCACAATGCAGACGTGAGCGCAAACACGTGCACACACACGGAACAATATAGAAACTTTCCAACGGGTGAGTCTGAAAACAGCATGTGACGAAGGTGTCGTTAAAAGGAAAGCAGATGGAATGTGGCCGAGTTCAACAAGTAGACCCAGCCTCCAGCAGGGACAAAGCATGAGAGAGCACGGACATAATATGCATCATATGAAATGCTGTTTGGTTATAACAACGCTGTTTTATATTAATGTACAGTTTTTTGATCCGCCTGCAGTTTTCATAGTCGCAGAAAACGATTCACCTGCCAATAAATGTCATGTTGTCCTTATAATGCAACAGCAACCTGTGAGCCTTTAAACTTTTCACCACAGACCATCACTTCGGTTTATGAGCTACAAAATCTATTTACTCTCATTTCTGAACACACGTCGCCGTGTTCACTTGTGTTCTTTACAGAAAGGTCTGCATCTATGGTGCTGTAACCACACATTTACACTGACATCTAGTGGCCAAATAGTGAATTACAATGCTCCACTGCTGATGAGAGGCAATGCAGAGGGGTTTCCACTGTTAATGCAACATAGGACTGACGGCCAAATGTAACTGATATACCATAAACATGTCTGACATTTAGAATGGCATATTTGGGACAAACTGAAAGGAAGTCTCCTTGTGTTTCCAGGTGATCAAAGCCACGGGGCCGCCTCTCCTGTGCCGTTGAAGAAGGTCGAGAATATGGAGAAAGGTAAAGGTTTTTTTAAATTTGAATCACACATTTCAAATCCTCTCAGATGTATTAACCATAGAAGCATAACCAGCGAAGCATAGATTTAAATGCATTTATTTTTAACGCACAACACCCTCTTTTCTTTCTCTCCCTCTTTAATTTAATCTCTCCTCCTTCCTGCTCCTGAAGAGGAACTCCAGAAGGTTTTACTGGAGCAGATCGACTTCAGGAGGCGACTGGAGCAAGAGTTTCATGCTCTGAAGGGCACCTCGCCATTTCCTGTCTTCCGTAAGTCATTTTTTTTTCCTACTTTCCTTTGTCATACTCTGAAGGGCATCTTCTCCTTCTCTGTCTTCCTCAAGTTCTTTTAGATGTTCTCCTTTGTCCCCATCGCTCTCCCACGCCCTCTTACCTTCCTCTTGCTCCTGTTTTTGTAAATCTCTTACCTTAACCCTTCATCAGCTGTATTTTAACGACTCTACTCGATCAGTTACTCAACTACTTCCGCTAATTTCAGATAATTTCCAAGACCAGATGAAACGAGAGCTCGCCTACAGAGAAGAGATGGTCCAACAGCTACAGATGGTACGATTACTAATGACACAATCAATGCTGAACACTGAAAACAAATATCATTGCTTCGCCTTTAAATGACAAATAAAAAATCTCTTTTATAGATACATGAATTAAAAAAAAAAAACCTCGCTGCTCGCTTTGAAAAACAATCTTGGTAATGCTTTTCAGAAGGATATAATTAGGACTAATTGTTGTGTAAAATATAGCAGTTTAAACAGAAAAAGAGGAACTTAAAAGAGCGTTAGGAAATGTGACAATAGCAATAACATGACGACTACAGGAGACTGCAGACATTAACATGGAATTCTAAGCCGTGTCTTAAAACTAGAAGAAATTAAATGGAACATGAATAAAGCCGTCAATAAAGGACAGAAGTGGACGGTTCTTCTGTAGCTTATTTGTCCATCACAAGACGGAGTCATCCATCTAGTTTGTCTTTCATGGGTGAAAAGTTCCTTTGCAGTCGAGTATTTCCGTCCACATCAATCACCGGAGCAGCTGGCAGACAGGCTGACAGACGGTGTTTGTCTTTGCTTTCTGACACGAGCAACGACACACACACTCGTACGCATCACAAACCCAGCACGTACACCGACACACATAAAGTCCATGTAACCACGAAGGCAGACGACCCAACAGGCATCCGACATCATTTATTAGCAGCCACACGACGACACGTGCACCAAAAAAATCAAATAAATAAATAAACATTCAAATTTGACTAATGCGTCTCGACCCAGCAGATGGATCTGTCTGAGAGCAATGATTTATTCATTTCACAGACATTCAAATGAACCCAAATGTACAAAAATGTGTATTCATGTTTGGGAATTTTGATTGACTATCATGCGTAAACTTTAAATTAATTATTTATTTTTCCTTTTTTAACTGTCAGTCTATTACAATCTATTATTAACTTATTTGAATATTACTTACAGTAAATTGTTTCTTTTCACAATTAGTAAAAATGTTGTTTTGAGACAAAATAATGTTATTAAAACTCATACATTATTTAAAAACTAGAATATTGTTTGGCTGTGGCTTTTTGGTAGGTGACCAATTGTTTTGGGTGATGTTATAATCTATATACGGTACTATATAGCATATATAAAAACTAACATTTGTCTCTGGCTTTTTCTTTCTTTCAGATTCCCTACGCAAACATCGTCAGAAAAGAAAAGATCAGCTCCCACCTCAACAAATAGCTAAAAGGTGACTTTCTTTTAATTAATTTGATAATGCAGCTTTTTAGTAGAGAAATACCAACATGGTAGATGTCAGATGAGAATATAAAAATGTAATTAATTAAAACACTAAGCAGCGTGAACAAGTTCAGCCGAGTTTAATTGACTTTGAAATAGTTTGAATATTACTTTTTGGAAGCTGCCACCACATTAGCCTGGATTTAGCACCTTTTTTATAAACTGTATTAAAGTCTATTCAATCTTATTTTCTTTCAGAAACACTAAACTGGACCTGACAGTAATGATGTGTTTGTTTTCATGTATTGTCTTCACAGGCTGAGTCAACAACGTCCTGCGTGAGAGGAAGCAGCTGCCTGGATTTCTGTGGAGAAAAGATCGTAACATGAAAACCAACCGAGAATTATAGGAGAGACAAAAAACAGAAGGAATATGACATTATATAGTATATAAATACATTTCTTAAGCTTTCCTTGGACAGTGTTTTTTTCTGCCTCTGCAGTACAACCTCTGTTAATAGCCCTGCACTTAAACTAAAAAGACATTTGGACCAACTTGTACTGCAGTGGGTCCAGTTTATTCCCCAAAATGACTGAACCGAAATGGACACAAACTGCTGAAATCAGGAGAAACGGAACGACTCCCGGCAGTCAGACTCCAAGCTTTACTCGATCCGGATCACAGCAACCACAACCTTTCTCGTCTTTTGTGAGTTTCAGGGCTGTCGAAGACCGCCCGGGAGGCAGTCGTAGACTCTGTCGGAACACTTTGAACTTTTCCGAGCTCTTAAGAGATGAAGAGCAAGAGGAGAGTCATAGATGCTGTGTGACTGGGTGCTGTTGTCCGTGACTCTTACTGCTGCTGGCCCAACTGTCTACACACCACGCTGTGGATGAGGACGGACTTCACGCTACGATTGTTATTATTATTGTTGTTGTTGTTGTTGTTGCCGTGGTTTCACCAAATCGGGACCCCGCAGAGAAACAAACCCAACCTTTATGTATCGGCCACATTTAATCCCAAAGGGATTATCCTCACCATGTCCAGTTGTGTTGATGGACCAAAACAAACTTCCCCTATCAACATAAATCACCATTACCACCAATTATCACGACGTCATCACCGAAGAGGTCGATGTTTAGTCTGTTCGATGGCCCTCACTTGAATATGCCCGATGAAGAACAAAATAAAAAGGAAACACACATGAAGTATTGTTGTTTTAGGTTTTAAACCTAAAGATGCAATGATCCTAGTATTCATCCACCACCAAAACGGTTCACGCTTTAAGCAGACTGTGCACTGGCAGAACGGTTTGTACACACAGTGTTAGTATTTGGGAGGGATTTCTGAGTATAAAAGAATACAGTATTATGTTCAATGCAGATGTTGCTGCACTGATTATTTTTCACCTTTTATTCACAAAGGAAAATAACATCTGGTGTCACATCTACAGTTTATGGATAAAAAGCAGACTTCTACTGTGAATCTTTGAGCATGTCGATCAACGAGAGAATGCTTTGCTCAAAGGCACCCTGGAGGTACTTTTTACCCTCAACCCAAATGTATGGAACCAAGGTAATCTTGCCACCATCAGCTGTGAATGTGTGGGGGGGCCTCAGATGGTGAACCAACCACATGTAAAGGCCAGTTCTGTGTACTGTCTGGGGGCAGAAGACGTTGTATATTACCTGTAAATGATTTCTCCTGACTGTATAAAACGTCATGGTGAGAATACTGAACCTCACAGTCAGTCTATCTATATGTGTTTGTTTGTTTATTTATTTCAGTAACGATTAAGACCCTGATTGTGAAAATATAATTTATTATAATGTTAAAATAAAAAGAAAGCAACACGTTGGTGAACATGATGATGGTGCCGTCAAGTGTATGTGAGAGAGAATAAAAATGAGAACTCGCCCACCGTGTTTAAAGAATGCAATGAATGAGTGGAGATGATGTCATCATAAGCTGTTCATGCAGATGTATTTAAAATATGCTCTTGTAGTTTATCTACTATTTATGTGTAAATTAAAAGTCTATACAATAACCAGAATGTGGTTTAATGATTAGGCCTATTTGGTGTTCATGGAACTGATCAGCTTCATGGGAATAAACCATTGGCTTGCAGGGTGGACCTCCTCCCAAATTAATTAATCACATTAAATAGCTGTAAAAAACATGGATTGGTAAAATAAAGACAGTTCAAACAAACAAAATAAACTCAGTTGAGAATGTATATGATACAAATATCAAACAACTATGAAAACACTGTTTTTAAAATGCCTTTAACAGTATAAACATATTTTTCATACATTTAAATTAGTGCCTTTTTTATTATGTTATTTTTAAATTATGATTTAATGGGGAGGTTGTGTTTTTTAAATAAATACATGGAAATACAGTTAAAACCAACTCGTTTAGTTCAGTGGTCGCAGGGACGTCCTTAACTTCTGTTTTACGACCTCTCCTGCCGGTTTACGGCAGCGGCATCAAGGAGTGGTGGACGTAGAAGAAGAAGAAGAAGAAGAAGAAGAAGCTGCCAACATGGCGTTTACGCTCTACTCTCTCATCCAAACCGCTATTCTCTGCACTAATGCCGTCGCTGTGTTGCACGAGGAGAGGTTTCTCAGCAAGTGTGAGTACGCTGCCGTATTTTACACCACAAACATTATACATGTAACTGAAATAACGTGTTATAACCTGCTAAGAGAAGCTAGGTATGCGTGTGACGTGTAGCTGCTGTTACACTGAAAATAAATGGTGACAGTGGAAAAAATAGGGTTTTTTTTTCATTCTTAGAGCTACTTCATGAAAATGTAATTCTAAAGAGTAAAACAAGTGGATATAAACGTGCTGTGTATATTCAGCTCCTGTTTGCTGTCTTTTTACTGTATTTGTCCTCCTTTCTACACCTCCTCCTCTCCTCGTCACCCTCCAGTCGGCTTCGGTGTTGACCAGGGAGTTGGAGGTTTTGGGGACGATCCAGGAGTCAAAGCCCAGATCCTGACCCTCATCCGCTCGGTCCGGACCGTCATGAGAGGTTAGAGGGGATATTGGGTGAATGTCGTATTAAGCAGGCCTGGGTATCCATACATTCTCACACACTGACTTCTGGTGAATAAAACGTTACTGTAACAAAACCTTTTGTTTCCTCAGAGTGGAGGAAAAAAAACGTTATTTCTTTTTCTATTTGACCAAATAAACCACAATTCTCACATACATCAACAACTTTCATGCACAAGAAACTGTAGGAAATCTGCAATTACTACGTAATATGTAAATCCAGAGGCTCACTTTTCCTTTCTTCTTTTTCTCCCAGTGCCTTTGATTATAGTGAATTCGGCCTGCATCGTCCTGTTGTTGCTGTTTGGTTGACGGCGGTTTACCGAACACCAACATGAAGCCACCAAACATGTGACAAAGAAACAAACACACACAGAAATATCGCCTAGGGTGGAGAAGTTTGCCTTTGGGTCTCCTTGGAGATTTAAACACTTAAATCAACCTGCAGGTGTTCACATACAACCAGAAGGATGACTTCACCTGGAAACACCGGGTCTATCCCGAAGATAACCTGCGTGATACAAAAGGTCAAAGATGGAAGTAATCCTAAGCAGTAGGGCTCGACTCTATGTAAATATGTATTATGTGCTGCTATATTTCTATCCTGGGCCATAACTGTCTTTTTTTTATTTTATAAAAATGTTTTTAAAATGTTCTTCTGAAAAAAATATTCATCCATCTAGAAGAATTTGGTGAGATGTTTGTAATAAAAATGGCCAAACTCAAATGTATTGGACAATTTAATGAAATTCTTTGTCTTTTTCATATTAAAATTTGCCGTTAGCCAAAGTATATTTTGAATCTTTTCCACTTGAACAAAACGTATGTTAATACCAGTATTTTTAATTGAGTGTGATACTGCAGGATGTCTCCACCTCTGCTCCGTGTAAATATTGACACGTTTCTCTAGATTTCCTGTTGGTCCTACTATCCCCTGCTCCAATTTACAAATAATCCCCATATGTTGTGAATTATCACCATCCCTTCCCACGCTAAGCTCCACAAACATTTTTATTAACACTACGGTCGGTTTGATTCTAAATACATGGGAGGGAGAGTGAGGGAATGGGGGATCTGCTGGAATTAGAAGCATACGTTCATCAGGGAGATTTCCACTGTAAAGCCACTTTGATCTGTGATTAGTCAGTTTAGCTGTGGGTTCACAGTGAAGTCTGTAAGCGATCATACATGAATAAATATCTGCACTTCACCGGGATGTGTGGTGTCTGCTTGTCCTCAATCATTAACGATTAGAATGTGTTTTGACTCGTTTGTTTTTAAGTAATTTAAAGATTTGCATTTTGTGTGCCTCTGGTGAGTTTAATGCATTTAATTCCAATAAGACAAACAACATTGGAGAGCTGGAAATCAATGGATTTTTTTTCTATAATTGAGTATCTAATGTAGAATAAATCTATATGATTACAATTTAAAGAAAACAAAAACGGCACAAAATAAATGCTGTCCATCACAATGACAGAGCTGCTAGTTCAAAGTTTGTATAAATATTGAAACCAAAATGTAACAAACATTGTTCCTAACAGTGAACTGCCTTTAAATAAAATCAAAAACCAAACAATACAACAAAGCGAGTATTCTGATACAGGATTTAAAAGAGGGAACTGATGTAGATGTTATGCAGAACAAAGACACTTGAAGTGAGATATGTTGATGTTTTTCACAGAAGATGGGCTGCACAATATTTTTGTGAAAACCAAAACTGAAAAATTAAAAAACAACATAGGCAAACAGCGTTATTCATTGGAGGCTTGAAAAGAGGATTTGATCAGTTTTGTCTGGCATCGTGCAGACAGAAGGTTTTTATCATTTTGCTAATACCCCCCCTACCCAATATTAAATCTCTCTGAATGCCCTAAAAGACCACTAATGCGATACATCTGTTAGCTGTTAGTGGGATACACATATGCTTTTTTTTTATTATTCTAATGGGTGATTAAGTGGTTAGGATAACCCTCTTATCTGATTATAACATATGCAGCAGAGAAAAAAATAAAATAAAAGAGAGAAGAGAGAGTGGTATCAAAAAGGGAGTGTCATTAAAAACAAATCCATGGAAGTAAAAAGTGAAATCAAAACATAAAATACTTAAAAGCTAGAGGAATAATAGAAAGACAGTAGAAGTCGTTACGGCGTTTGAGCTGCAGGGGGCAGCACTGAGCTCAACCCCCACTAGACCAGCTACAGCTCTACACCAGCGAAGAAGAAAACGTCAACAGGAAGTAGGAGCTGCTGCTGCTGCTGCTAAAGGTTAGCCGCGCACCTTGCTGAGCTTTAAACGTGTGGATTGATTTTTAAGTGTTTGTTCCGTTTGTGCGGTTAAGAAAACGTTTAGTTTCAGCCATGAAGTCGCGGTCATGAAACGTTAACAGACGGTGAATTTCTGTTAGCGTCCCATGCAGTTGTTTTCTAGCTATATATGTATGAACGTGAGGTGTTTTTGTGGCTTCACCAGTCCCTCAAATAGAAATACATGTATATTTTGTAAACACATTACATTTTGAATCCACCTGAGTTTGTTTTTATATTTTTTCTCCAATTTAAAATTGGGTTATTCACACCATGAGGCATCTCTTTTCTCTTATTTTCATGTTTTTTTTTCTCTTTTTTTTTCTCTTTGTTTTTTTTTTTTGCCATTTACCCCCTCGCATTACAGTTCAAACAAAAGCAACCAGAATAGACTCTTAACAGTGATTATTAATCAATACAAAAGTCACAGCACAATAAAGTCCTTTAAAAGTCCTCTCTTCTTAAAACTCATTTTTATAGACTTGCCTTCCTGTGATGCCGTCTTTTTATCTTTCTATCTTTTTATCTTTTTATCTTTCTATCTTTTTATCTTTTCATCTTTTTATCGTTTTATTCCTTTATCCCATTATTTTTCTTTCTTTACAAGCACCTCACATTAATTTACAAGCTAATAATAATTTCCTCTGTACATTTGTTGTTGTTTTGCTTTTACTGTATTTGTGTGTACTGTATCAAAGCACTTTGTTAACTGCTGTTTTTAAAGGTGCTATACAAACAAAGTTATTATTATTTAAAACACAATACAGAATTGTGAAGCTTGTTAAGTTACAGCCTTTCCTGCTTTAACATCCCTGCCCCACACACACACACACACACACACACACGCACACACACACACAATCTACAGGCGGTGTGTGTGTGTGTTTAAGCTATGTTGGGTGGGTATTAAGAGCTTTAATTGTACCCTCACATTGATAACTACATGACAGAAATCCAAGCATGTCTAAATAATAGGGGATCACACCGTCAAATAGCAGTAAAATACAATCCCCAAAATCTGTAGTCTAGGCAGGAAACCATCAATTCTGGGGACAAATCGGTCAATAAGCCTCTCAGTTTGTCCTGATATAGGTTTGAACAACACAGTAATCTGATCAATTCTGCCACAACCAATGTGAATTATGATTACGACTGTATAATCTCTAAAATAATAAATTATTATGAAAGAATAAGCTTTTTAAAAAAACTGATTAAAGCATAATTTACAGCTGCTGTTTAGAAAATGCTAATCGGTTATTAGTACTCCAAGCAGGTCTTATCTAACTGTGTATTTGTGGCTGCAGATTTTTGGCTTTTTTATGTTCATTCAAGGTAACCAAATGACAGGGGGGATTATTATTCCTCTTTTACATATGAGTGAGTTTGTCTGTAAAGAGTGC
Source organism: Eutrigla gurnardus (assembly GCF_963514095.1). NCBI lineage: Eukaryota > Metazoa > Chordata > Actinopteri > Perciformes > Triglidae > Eutrigla > Eutrigla gurnardus. The sequence goes on from NC_139930.1 coordinate 23,585,608, forward strand.
AGCGACGTTGATTCTGTTATGGATCGTATGTGTACAGCTCTTTTTAAAGAGTCAGAAGAAGCTCAGGACATCTGTGTCATCACACCCACATGCCACCACACCTCTACAAGCTGCTGAACATTTCCAAAACCTCGGGTCACCTTCCCCATGTCCTCCTCTGCAGGTCCCCAGCATGGCAGGCAGGCGTGCCCTGAAGGCCGTGCTCATCGACCTGAGTGGAACTCTACATATTGAAGACACAGCAGTGCCGGGGGCCCAGGATGCCCTGAACAGGTAGGAAACAGCTCCCACACCAGGGACGGACACAAAAAGGAGGGTCTGGAAATAGAAATGAACTCATCTTTATTATAGATTCATATGAATTCTGAATATGCTTTTAAATTGCAAGATGCGTGCTCTTGTATTTGGGGGCTGTCAGGTTACGACAGGCGTCTGTAGCTGTGAAGTTTGTGACCAACACGACAAAGGAGAGTAAGAGGAACTTACTGGAACGGTTGCAACGTCTCAACTTTGACCTTCAGGTAAAACATCCAAAGCCATATTAATCTAGTGCATTATTAACCTTATTTGTTTTTTCGGGGTTTGAACTCTGGAGTGCTTGTTCCTGACTCCAGGAGAAAGAGATCTTCACTTCACTGAGTGCTGCGAGGACTTTGTTGGAGCAGAAACAACTCCGACCGCTGCTGCTGGTGGAGGACAGCGCACTGGAAGACTTCACTGGTACGGCGCTGTGAGTATGCTGTTGTGTGTGCGTGAGTGAAGCAGAGACCACCTAATTATAGTTATCCTGGCTGCATAGACTATTTGCCCCTAACATTTGTGTTTTTAGATTTTTTTTATATAGTTTTGTTGTTATTATTATTATTTCATATATGTTGGTCGGTCTTTTTATGTGTTTTGTAAGCTGTTACTGGATGCTTGAATTTCTCTCGGGCTCAATAATATTTCTGAATTTGTGAAAAGATTAATACTGATTGACCAATCCAAGTGTGTGTATATCTTTTCATGTCCAGGTATCGACACGTCAGAGCCAAATGCTGTTGTCATCGGCCTCGCTCCTGATCACTTCGACTACCAGACTCTCAACAGGGCTTTCAGGTGCTAAACTCACCCAATAGATGTATCCTTCAGTGAGTCACAGAACATTTGAGTTCCAATTCATTTTTAAGGTTCTCCTGGCGTGTGACCTAACAGGTCAGATTATGTAACAAGCTTTTTTTTTAATTGCCTTTTTAGTTTTCTCCTAGTGTGCTTTTATTTCCTAAAAAAACTGGGTCTAAATTATCGATGACCTTTGACATATCTTGCTTTTTGACCAGTTGAACTCCTCCTACAGTTCCAAAGTCAGTAACTGCAAATGCCACCTTAAAATTTGTTGTACTTTGCCGTCTTTCTCCAGGTTTATTTATTTTGTAAATACATCCATTGAAGCCTGTTAATCATGCATATTTCTCCCAGAATGATTCTGGATGGAGCTTCTCTCATCGCCATCCATAAGGCTCGCTACTACAAACGTAAGGATGGTTTGGCCCTCGGCCCCGGGCCATTTGTGACGGGACTTGAGTACGCTGCGGACTGTAAAGCTACGGTGGTGGGGAAGCCGGAACATACGTTTTTCACACAGGTTAGAAATGTATACTTTAACGCAGTTACACCACAAGTAAAAAAAAAAAGAGAAGAGGCTTTTGTATTTACCACAAACATGTAAAACATTGTTGGTTGTAGTCAGATTTTTAACTATAAGTTGGATATGTCATCTGTTTGGTTCTTTGGTACTGTTTTTTGGTAATTGATTTCATAGTTTATTCACCTCTTAACGGGGCCTCTCTCATTTTCTTTTGATTGTTTCCTTCAAATAGGCTCTGTCTGATATGGGATGTAGCCCCGATGAAGCTGTCATGATAGGTGATGTAAGTATATTGCCAATTGTGATTCATTCATGAAGCAGGTTATTTAGAAAAAGAAAACTCAATTCAGTAGAAACTTTTGGAAATAAATTGTAACCATTTCCACAACAGCCTGTCAAGTGAAATAAAATGTATACCGGGTACACTTTATTTAAAGTTAGTTTGTGTCCCATTGCTGTTTTCCCATAGGATGCCAGAGATGATGTGGGCGGAGCTCAGAATGCAGGAATGTTGGGAATTCTGGTCCGAACTGGTAAGAAAAACTTTTTTCATTACTTTTTTTTTTACATACTATACCATGACATTTTTCATGACTTTTTTTTTTACATGACTTGTTCATGACTTTTCTTTTTTTTACATACGATATCATGACTTTTTTTTTTTTACATACAATATCATGACTTTTTTTTTTACATACTATACCATGACTTTTTCATTACTTTTTTTTTTTTTTTGCATACTAAACAATGACTTTTTCATGACTTTTTTTTTTTTTTTTTTAGATACCGTATTATATAGCTACTTTTTTTTCCCCAAAAAATTGGACCATGGCTTTTTATGGCTGTTTTGGACTCGCTACACTCAGACTTTGATTGACACGCGATATACAAGCATATGTTATGACTTTTTATCGTATGTCAGTAATATGCTATAAACATGTCAATGTAGTGTGTCAGAAAAATGTTGTCACGTGTGTAATGTTTGTATAGTTGTCACAAATGTCACAGGCAAGACAGGGCAAATTTATAAAGCACATTTAATACTTAAAGATCCATAGAATGACACATGCATACACTTTTAAAATTAGCTTTTAATATTTTTACTTGCCACAAACAGCATTTATTATGATTGTTGTATAAATTATGGCATTCCACCTTCTCACCTTTCAGGTAAATACAGAGAAGGAGATGAAAATAAAAGCAACCCTCCTCCTGACCTGACATGTGACAGCTTCCCAGAAGCCGTCGAACACATCCTGAAGAATCTGCTATAAGAAGTAACCAGAGGACTCTACAGTTTAATTTGATCATAGTCTTTCAGGGAAACCCTTCAGCCGCCAGTAACCAATGCTATAGATTATTGTTGTTTAAACAGTGGGTGGTAGGAAAATTGAATTATTCCCCTCATCCCCACCCTGTAATCCTGTAAATCTGAATGATCGGCCAAAATCAAAAAATACATTTATACAGAAATGTGTATTTGATTGTCCAGAATGTGAAAAAGTCAAAGTAAAGCATGAATTTCAGAAGTACTCACCATCTATATCAAATGTTTCTCATTGTGTCATGATTTATTAATGTAAGTTTGAATAAAGATATTCAGCTGGAAGTGTTTTCCTTGTCATTACGGTCATTGAACAGATAAAAAAAAGTAATGAAAAAGTATAGTACGTTGAATAATGTAATCACAAAAGTCAAAGTATACTACAGTATGTGGAAACTAATCACAAAAAAGTAATTATGGTCTGTTGAAAAACTCATAGTATAGTATGTCAAAAAAATCATAAATGTGAAATTAAAATATATAAAATATAAGGTTAGTAAAATGTGCCATAAAATGTTCACAAATGTCATGTCAGTAGCTTAAGAAAATCTGTGTAATACTATAAAAGTGACAATTCGCCCCTCTAAGTTTTGCTCTGCCCCTGGAATAGCAAAAGGAGTTTTATATATGCAAATGTTTTCAGTATTTTCATTCCAATATTTTACTTTACTTAGCCTAAAATGAAAAAACAACGCTTTAGAAATTTGAGGTGTTGAAAGTGTTTTAATTGAAGTTCAATCATGAGGATTCATTGAGTTAATTCAATTGTTTAACTTACTAAAGTAATGATGCTTTTGTAAGTCGATTCAAATATCAGCCCAAGTTATTTAGGAAAGCCCAAATAAAGAACACACTCTTGCGGTGTGAAACAGCAGGTCAGTGTAAGCGTGACTGTGTGTCAGACAGACTCGTACTCTCTCTCCCAGGCTGTGTATTTGTCCATCAGGTTTCGAGCTGAGGGTTTGGTGTGTGTGATGACGTCCAGGCAGTCAGCTGTTGTCACAGTTTCCAGCTGAATGGCAGGCAGGTCAGCATCTCCTGTGAGGAGGAGAGACTCAGTGAAGCTACAATGTTTTATTCAGGGACACTTCCCAGAAAACATGGCTGTTCGGGGTTCTCATGTGGTAGTGTGTCGTTGAACCACTTGGCCTCTGTGTGTGTTGTCCTACCCTCATGATACGACTCCAGAGCATCAAAGATCTTTCTGACCGGTCTCATGGCGGACTCCTTACACACCAGTCGTATATCAGAGCCAGAGTATCCCTCCATCCCCTGAAAGAGAGACACAAGCAAACAGGCAGATGCTGACAGTGTTGGGATCACACTTTCTATTCTCTTTTCTAAGTGCTTCTTCCAGACATGAAGACAGATTATTTTTTCAATCGCAAACATTAATTATTAAGAAACAATTGAAAAAGAAAACCAAGAAATAGAAAAATTATGAAACATTTGCTAATTGTCTGTTTAATTGTGTGTTTCATCGAAAAAGCACGCCAGTTTCTTTTTTAATGTTTCCATGACAACAATATCAGCTCGTCACTGGATCTCTTCTCCTCTGGAACAAATGGGGGAAAAAATGCCGCTGGTGCTCAGACAACAATGCTACGTGGACTCAGGCCCTCGCTGTAACATACCTTTGCGAGAGTTTCGTAGTCCAGCTCCGTGTGTAGCTCCACCCCTCCTGTCGAGCTCAGAGGAGGTAGCCAATGACAGATCATGGCTTGGCGAGCTGGCGAGGAGGGAAGACCAACTAGAATCCTCTTCTCTAACCTCCTGAGCATAGCGTGGTCCAGTTCCCTGAGAGAAGAGCAGTTAGAGATCTGTAGACCGCAGTTCATTTTCTCATTCACTTCATGTTCAAATATCCTGATTTGTATATAAAATATCTTATTTGATACACAATTTAAATATATTATTATTGAATGTATGTATTTTTTTGTAAGATATGCTGGAAGTTTGACATTTTATATTCTTTAAGGAAATAATCTCAACCCAACAAGAACTGTTTGAAAAAGAGAGTGAAATAAAACACAAGGGAGAAGAAATGAAAATATGATTATGTGTGTGTCTGCCATCCTTGCATCAGTCTTTTTGTAGATTTCCCCCCAAAAAAATGTGATGGCCATTAAAGTGTGTACATATGTGGTGTGTGTTTATGCTGACGTATTACCAAGGCAGGTTGGAGGCCGCCAGTACAAACACCAGGTCCTCTGATCTGGCCAGTCCGTCCATCTGAACCAGCAGCTCCGTCTTCATCCGGCGACTCCCCTCATGCTCTCCTCTGAAGACAGACATCACTCTGCTGTTACATAACATTTATATTCACCACTGGTGACAGAAATAATTAACTATACGTCCAACCATGTCCAGTGTTCTGCCTTTTAGTTAGTAAAGAGCTTTAGAATTATTGCTAAAATTAAGTTTTTTCCTATTGTTTCCTTACATCAGCTTCAGAATTATGGTTCAGACGTCTCAGAGGAGACATGGCTTCAGGTGAAAAGACACACCATAGATGTCCTAGTGCAGGGAGTGAACCTCTAACCTTCAGGTATGGGGAAAAAAATAAAGGTAGCCCACGTTGTGGTTCAGCGTACCCCATGTTGCTTCCTCTCTGACTCATCACTGACTCCAGCTCATCCAGGAAGATGGTGGATGGGGCGTGGTACCTGGCCAGCTCAAACAGAACCTGCAGACATATACACACATTTACAGGAAAACTTAATTTTTTTAATTTGTTGCATTTGACATATTGGGCGCTGAAGAATAACCTACCCTGACCAGTTTCTCAGAATCTCCTCTCCACTTGCTGACGATGCTGGAGGCTGAAATGTTGAAAAACGTCGTCTTACACTCCGTAGCCACAGCCTTGGCCAGCAGCGTCTTACCTGTACCTGTGGGTATGTTAGGATGGTCACGAGTATATGTCAGGAAGAATACCAAATGTCACTGATTAAGAGCAAAGAAACAACACATTTTCCTTCATCAGCAAACCTGGCGGGGTTTTAAAACACTGGAGGTGTTACCTGGTGGGCCGTAGAGTAACAAGCCCTTCCATGGAGACAGGATGCCGGTAAACAGCTGGGGATACTGTGAAGACAGATACAACTGTAAAGAGTATTATATGAAAGGCACAGACAAACCTTTAGTAAATAATGTAAATCAGTGTGAAAATATGTTCGAGCTGCAAACATAATCTCCCAACAACAAAACATTTCCATTTCCTCCCGACCAATCAGACGCTCAGCTGTGTGCAAAGTAAACTGACTTGATGTATGGCCGAGTCAGTGCTGCCAATACCACGTACCACGAATAAGTCTGCATTTCAGGTGGCAAACAGAGTCCCATTCAAATAACCAAACTGACCTTATGCTCAATAGAATGAATAATAATGGAGATAGAAGTTTGGGATTGTGGAGGGAAGGTGGAGGAGCGGAGTTATTCAATAAAACATGCCAGCAGAATAGAGGATAGACACATCCGTCCTCATCTCCGTCTGGAAATGTCAAGAGGATGCAGACAACCCGATTTGTTGTCATCATATCCATGAGAGAGGTCTAGGTGATGATGACAGAAGCGCGTGTATGCAATGTGTGTGTGTGTGCCTTGTTGTATTTGTATGTGCAATATATGTATGCAGCAGGAAGTGTGTGTGAATGCGGTTGTGTATGTACATTTTTCATGGCATTGCATGAGTGTGTGTTCCTCCTTCCCTGACTACCCATCCATCTGTGTATGCGTGTTACCACATTACCCAAGATATAGATTTAATGTCAGCCTAACGGACTAGCCTGACCCCGCTGCCCTCCTTCTCTTTAAGCCCTTTAAAGGAGATGTATTCAGAATCGAAGGCGGGCGACCGCAGCCGAAATACCAGCGTGCCCAGGCGGCGGCTGCACCTTAATGGGATAGACGACAGACTCTTTGACTAATCGCTTTGCATCCGCCAGGCCAATGATGTCCTCCCACCGCACGTCGGGGCTGTGCAAATAGATGTCCTGTAGGGTGTACACAGACACAGAAGATATCATCCTGACATGAAGACACACACACACACACACACACACACACACACACACACACACACACACACACACACACACACACACACACACACACACACACACACACACACACACACACACACACACACACACACACACACACACACACACACACACACACACACACACACACACACACACACACACACACACACACACACACTGGTGCTATTAGGTTTGTGTAAATAGGTGTCCCTTTGAGTGAAACATCAGATAAGGGAAATAGACAGAACCCGGGCATCTATCCATTCCCAACAAAGCTCCTCGCTGCTCCCCGATGGACATTTTTGGTATCACTTAAAGCAAAGTTTCAAAAGTAGATGTTTTAAGGATCCATTTCTTACGTTTCACAATTCGCTATATAGTATTTGAGTGTGCGTGTCGGTCTGTAGTACCCTGCTGATGATCGCAGCAAGTTCTCTCATCTCACCGCTCATTCCAGAGAAGCCACTGAGGGGCTTCAGTAGCCGTTCCTGCCACACAGTATAAAAGCATTATCATTGGTGGCAGTGTATTACTATACGTAGCTTTGTTCTTATTAAATGGGATTGTTCTCATGGATTTTGTGTCAAACGTAATTAGAATGATGAACATTTAGATTTTTGCATGTTTTACAGACTATAATTACCATGTGGTTTGAGTCGCTGCCGGCTCCTTTGACGATGTCATGGATCGGACATTTGCCGTCCGTCATCTGGCCCGAAGACAAGCAAGATTTTAACTAATTTAGGGGAACAAACTAAGCATGAAATAGGCATAATCAAATAAAAAAAACTGACAGCAGTGATTTAGATTCAAAACAAAAACAGATTACACAAAATATAGTAAATAATTATAATGGTTAAATGGCGTTATTCTTAAGGGACTTGGCTTTGTCTGCTATTCATGTCGACCCCAAAACATAAAGGTGAAAGTTAAGGTAGTAATGTTGAAAACATCAATAAAAGTATCACTTAACTGGTTCTGTCCCACATTCCAATAGAAATATACAAGGACACATTTAAATTAAAAAGAATTGTCTTACTGGATGACGGTTAGTAATGTCTGAAATGTAAATACATAAACGCCCTTAAAACAATAATGCCTGCCTTCGTCTGTAAACAACAACAACCATTCCCCAGTACCTTTCTGTTCATGGCTGCCTCACCAGCTGGTCCATTTCTGATTGAAGAAACGTTGAGGCCAAACTCTGACGACTCTGGAGGAACAGAAGAGGCATTCTCCTGGAAACGCAGTCATCAGGGTGTCAGAATGATCACCTTTTATTTGAATTGTCTGATCTTGGTTGTTCTGTGTTTAGTGTATATACATTTGTATGTGAACTGGCAGCTGTTCTCTTGGCCCCGACTCCAGACTGTGGGCTCTTGGACTGGTTGATTTTGGGAAGTGGCTTCACAGCTGAACCGGGACTCCTGTGGGACAGACAATCAGAAGACATTCATCGATGGAGGAAGGTAGGATTCATTAAGCTGAAAAAGAAAATCAATCATACATGCACTTCCAAGTACACCATGCCTTATTCCACATCGCTGTCAAATCTGTCTAAAACTTCTTCAAATCAATAATCGCTCGTATTGGTGTATATTTTACTCATTTATTTACATTATCATCATGCATGGACTGTGTATTACTATTAAGTCCTGAACATGACATAAAAAGTGGGAGACACTCACCTCTTTACCCCGCCACTCCTTGCAGTTCTGGTTTCACCTTGACATAACCAGAAAATATTAATTGGCTATAGGCGAGATGTAACACGTACTTCTCAACTTGCATTGAGCACGACTCCATCGTTGCTCAGTGTTTTAGTGGAGGTCATATACCCGGCTCTACTGTTCGTCTGATAAGTTTGGGATATTTCTGGAACTTGACGTAGTGATAGCTCTCGTACTCCATCAGCACCATCTCCAGATCGATGTTATCACAGACCTCGAACCTCCTCACACCTCCATTAGTCTCCTGGTCCAAGGCCACTGCTGCAGACACGTAGCTGGTGAATGGACACACACACACACACACACACACACACACACACACACACACACACACACACACACACACACACACACACACACACACACACACACACACACACACACACACACACACACACACACACACACACACACACACACACACACACACACACACACACGATCTCATACGTATGCAGGCAGGGACCTCGGACAGGTCAAAAAGTAACACAAACAAGGTCAACTATGTCTGCTGTCTTGCTCTGTGAGCCTGAGGATTCCAATATGATTTACTTTTAATGCGTTTTGTTGATGAACTGCATCCACACCCACAGAGTATAGCCTTCTTGTTACAATGAATGGACCAAGTATAAATTGGCACAGCCTTAATAATGTTGAAATAAAAAAGTCTAGGTTTGAAACCGGCAACATCTCTGATGTGCCATCAATAGCTGATCGGTCCTGTGTTAAAATGTGTGCAGCAAACAAACCTATGCCTTTTCTCATGTTAATGTTTAGGATGTAAACAACAACAACAACACAACATGTGTTTTGGCACACCACACCACAACACCACACAGCACACGTCTTCATACTGACCCCTGTCCCAGCAGGTGGTGGTAAATGAGGGTGAGGATGCTCTTCCTCCTCATCTCCGTCCTCAGCTCATCCTATTGGAGAGCAACACAGCACCTCAAAGCTACTGCTGCACTCACAGTAACAGCAGTAATTCAAAGCTGCAGTTCAATCAACATGTGGTAGACATTTTGACGTCATATGACTGTGAGCTATACGCACAATTCCCGTCGCTAATTACATGAATTGATGTGGAGAGAACATAATGCATGGGAGAGCGTCACAGCAGGGAGAAACAAAACCAGCCAGTAGAGGGCGACAAATACCGAGAAATGACAACCACCTGACTGGTTGTCGCTAGGCAACCTGTAGACGCCGATTCATCGCGGCTCTGGATACGTGCATACCTAGCTAGCCTGATTAGCACAACGGCTAATTGTTACAGTTTAGCTGTTTGCTTAACAACGTGTGTAAAACCCAAACGACCTGGCCCTGAAACCATGCTATGAGCTGTAGAGTTGCTTGTCATCTAGGACAGTTAGCTAACATAAGCAGAGCTAGCTAACGTCACATTAGCTACTCTCTCCCCCCAAAGTACCGTTGCTAGTTAACGTTAGCTAAAAGTTATTAGCTTGCCAACATTCGTAAAAGCTACTTGAATAGACAATAACAAAAAAAACCTTTTACACTCACCGCTTCCCGGGCTTGGTGGGCAACTTTCATAGATTGATACGAGAGCTCCATCGTGATTCATGAACGCGTATTGATACAGTATATTGATACAGTGGTTGTGATTCAGGTGACTGATGTCCGGCTGTGGCTTTAAGTCTGTGGGTTCGTCCGGTTTGTCCCTCGCGGCCACCATACACACAGGTGTAACGTGTCATCGTATACTTTCTCCTGCAAGCCTGCAAATACAAACAGCACTGCAACATGCTGCGACAACAGCAGTGAAAATGCAACACAACGGTCAACATTAGCTCATATTCGGCTTGTATTTATTAGCAAAAGGGGAAAAGGTGCTTGGAAATGTACATGATTTGATTAGAAGTGGTTGAAACTTCTTGAAAAGCCAGTAACTGAATAAAAACACTTTCACTCAGAAAACCCACAATGAGACCAATAATTAAAATTGTTTTTACAACTTAATAAATTAAAAATATTTTACAATAACTTATCGGAATATATTGTAATTTCCCACCAAATCACAAAGGTTTTCTCCGCAGTATAATATTACATACATACTGTTGTTGTTGTTGTTGTTGACGACGTGTTGTTATGATTCAAGTGTAGTTCCCTTTTCTCACAGATATTACCTTCTGTTGTTACACTAATCATCAGCCTCACTTAGAGGTCATATGCTGTACAAGCATATTTCTATGCAATATCAAGTGATGTAATACTCAATATGTCCATTAGAGAGCAGGGAAGAGCTTTGCTGTGAGTCAATTGAATGAATGTAATAATAAAGGCTCAGGGGTTCTATTTGTTTCCTTTATCTGAAATTAATACATTCTAAAGGACACCTATTTATGCAAGCCTAATTGCAGAGGGATGTGTGTGTGTGACCCTTTATGCACTGACTGGCTTTCTGCTAGTGTGGCTGTGAATCTAGTTTTGTCTTATTTTATGTTGTTTGCATCCTTCCGTGTGTGTTTGTGCGTGTGTTCACCCCTAAAGGACATCTATTTGCACAGCCCCAACGGCCTCGAAGACACCAAGCGATTAGTCAAAGCGGTCGTCATCCATCCCGTTAAGTTGCGGCCGCCGCCTGGGCACGCTGGTATTTCAGCACCGGTCGCCTCGCTTCGATTCTGAATACATCTCCTTTAAAAGGGCAGAAGGAGGGCAGTGGGGTCAGGATAGTCTGTTAGGCTGACATTAAATCTATATCTGGGACAATATGGTAACGCACACATACACAGATGGATGGACTGAGAGGAAGGGTGGATATACAGCCTAAACACCCACACACAGGCAGAAGTATGCATGTGTAACATGATGTGTGGAACGGCATGCACATTCACATTCTCACTTCACACACACACACACACACACACACACACACACACACACACACACACACACACACACACACACACACACACACACACACACACACACACACACACACACACGACACCCGCATGACATCCGCATGCTTCTATCATCATCACCCAGACCTTTCTCATAGATATGACAACAAATCAGGTTGTCTGCATCCTCTTGACATTTACAGACGGAGATGAGGACTGATGTGTCTATCTTCTATTCTGCTCGCCTGTTTTATTGAATAACACCATCTATTCACGTGGCATCCCTCCTACCTATCCATGCGCCATAACCTCATCACCATTTCTATTAACTCTCTGGCGTATAGAAGGTCAGTTTTGGGATTTCACTCAGTTTGTATTTATCACCAAATATTACCCCTGATTTTAGTTTGTTTTGCAGGACAAAAGGCACCTCTGATGGATAACTTAGTACAGACAAGTGCCTTGAGAATGATCTTGAATTAATGTGCATGTGTTAATAAACCAGCCTTGTATCATTTTCCTTTAAAAACATTTATTTATTCCGGCAATGTCAGTTTTTTATCTTTACCTCACAGTAAATTGCACATCAGCATTTAAGGTACAGTGATAATGTTTGACCATCCATCCGTGAGAACACACTGCTAATGTCACTGCTGTATATAAACCAAATAACTCCAGTTTGGGAGGTTATGCAGTATAATTAGACTCCCAATGAAACCCTTTATGGTCCTCGATGGCTTCAGGCAACAGTCTGGAGATAAGGCGGTTTCATCTGAGAAGGTACGAACTGGGAGGAAGTGGACTCAGCAGCAGTGAATTGCTTGTACACTAAAGTTAATAATTATTACTGTTTCTGCCTTTTTCCCTTCTCAGCATTACACAACAGTGTGGAGTTGCAGAGGACGAGGCCCGTAGATACCATGTTGTTCATGCCCCGTTGGGCTAGTGCAAAGTTCCAGGCAACGAACGGAGGCTGAGGACAAGTAGTCTGACTTGGTCAGAGCACAACATTATTCAAGTGTATCTCTGCTCTCAGTTACATGGTGAGAAAACAGCAATCTGTTGCAAAGGAACTCTGAAAAAGTCAAGCATACACCGGGACAAAGTATCTGTAATCATTAGAAGCCGTGTGAATCTGATTGTGACTGACTGGGACATTGCACTCACGTCATCAAGGCAGTTCCCTCGACCACGTTCACTTAGGTTTTCAGCTTTTTTCTCAAAATATATACTTTAAACAGGTCATCCATTGTGAATGAAGAACTGGGAAAACATTTTAAGGGCACGCATGCTTCTTGACGTTGTTTTCTGTGATTGACTTGAAGTTCAGATCTTCATAAAACCCTAATTTACTGAGAATCCACGTGCATATAAATATGAAATGGGTATTTACTAGGAAAATAGGTGGCTTTGGCTTTGCATTATATATTTTTTTTGTTGGTTTTAAGAGGAAAACTAAGCATTGCATATTTGTTTTATAAGTGATCAATTGGTCCCCAAATGTTTTTCACATTTTTTTGAAAGTGATATGTTGCCAGAAGGTTAATACCCATAAGCCTGGTTGCAAATATCCTATAATTCCCAGAAAAGGAATCTAATATTTGCCCAACTGCTCATGAAAAAGCATTTTGGGGCTCCATTCTTTAAGTCAGATCTTTAAAAACAAGCAAACAGCTTACTGACCACGTCGGCAGTTTGAGCTCTCAGAGGAAAGCTGATGGGTACCGTAAGATGCCGAGTGGAAGTCTGTTGTTGATGCAGTTTGATGTCATAAGGTCGAGATAGAGGAACTCGAGCACTTTATTTTGGATAGCCTTTACAAGGTGCAAGAATTTGGATATATTACTGTGGTAATTCAAATGTGGATTGTCTACAAGTCCAGGGAACAATGTTTGTCGATGATCTAGCACAGATTCTTCTCCATGCTAAATGTTAGTGGCCAGGGGTAAAATGGTGTGATGACAAGGCGAACCTTTGATGTGCCCATCCCCGTGCAGGCGTCCAAGCCTCGCCTCAGAAAACTCCGGCCTCTGTTAGTAGTGTACCAGCCTCCAGGAGCATTCCCTTGACATAGACACGCACGGTGTAGAACATTGTGAGGAAGTCCTGGGTGCTGAACAGGGTGTCTGCCAGAGCAAATCCCAGCGTGGAGGGGATGAAACCTCGGCCGTACTCCACCATCCAAGTCCCCGTGCTCCACTGGACCGACGTGGCCTCACCTACACTGTGTAGGATGGTGTCACCTGTAGAGAAAAAAACAGATTTGGTAGTATGGGAAAGGAAACAAAGAACAGGACGTTTACACCACTCCTTTTGGATTGACGGAAACATATAAAAACATAGAATTGTTGATTTAAATGTGTAATGGTATTACCAGGGTAGTATATTTCACTCTTGGTTGTGCCCTCCTTCCACTGCCTGAAGGTGCCAGATATGATGGTGTCAGAAATCTCAGCCCAGTAACGACCTAACAAACATATCACTCAAATTAGCGTCATATAAATCATTTTATTTTGATTATTCTTCTCTTTTGGAAACCCTTCAGTATGTCCATGACAAATTCACCGTGGAAACAGATCTCTTCCCATGGCTAACAGAGGAACTGCTCCTCACCTGAGTGTCCTCCCGTGTCCACCGCAGTACCAAACAGCAGCACGTACTCTGTGAGCGAGGCGTGGAGTAGACACATGGAGCCCATCCAACCTCCAGCGTTCACAAACACCCACTGCAGGTCCTCGTCTGGCAGGATGTGTCCAGGATACCTAGTTCAGTTACACTTTGTTAGCTGGTTTATATACAAAAACTCATCTAGTCACACCAGAGTGATTAATACTAGTGCTGGGCGGTATACCGGTTCATACCGAATACCGGTGTTTTGTTTTTTTTATGATATGAATCTTTCATATACCCCAATACCGGTGAGTGTGTAGCGTATGAACGTTGCGAACGCAGAGCGGCGGAACGTCGTGCCGCCGGACATTGTTTGAGAGGGGGCTGTTTAGCAGCTGCACCAAACAAGCAGCATGTGAGAGCACAGCCTGTGTTGAGCGTACGATGCGGTGAAAAAATGGATAAACACGGCGAAAGTTTCGCCGTGTTTATCAATTTTTTTTCCGCCGAAACTTTCGCCGAAAGTTCAGAACGAGCAAGCAATGAAACAGAAGAACGTGTGCCGAAAAGAGGAGCCGTGTCTGTTGTTTGGAAATTCTTCAGCTTTAAAAAATCCGACGTCGAACAACAAACAACAATATTCTGCAAATGCTGTTGGGCTAAAGTTGTAGCCGCAGTTGGCACCGCGGGAGAAAAGACGAGTCAAATGTCGTTTGCTAGGGGGACTGCCTACGACAAGAAAAGCAAACGGTGGAACTACTTATTTTTTCTATTTATTTGTTTCAATATTATTTATGGATGTTGCCTTAATTTATGTTCAGTGGATAAAGAAGTCTTCGTTTTGCAGTTACAGGAGACGTATAGTTTACATTGTGTAGCCAGTTGGTTTACAAAAGTTGTTTTTTCAAGTTGCAAAACTTACAGAACAATAAAGGGTTCTGTATTTTGACTGCAACAGTCATGCATTCTGATTCCTCCACATCATTAATACTAGTGTGGACATTAATGTTTTTCTACAATATTCACTCCTCATGACAGTAAAATATGTCATTCCAAGCCAATTTACTGCAGTAATTATTCTCTAAATTATTAGAAAATGAGATTAACACCCAGTCGTGCTTGAAAAAAAAAATACCGTCAAATACCGTGAAACCGATATCATTTTGAAAAATACCGTGATATAAATGTTTGGTCATACCGCCCAGCACTAATTAATGCTCACTATATTATCCTAACATGCATTAGATGCAGCCCTAGCTGCACGCCAGAGTAACACAGTGTGGATTTAAACACATAATGAATGAGTCCAACGCTGAAACTATGAGCGCTGAGTGACTAAATGTGGGTCAATCTCGGTGATGTGTATTAAATGCAGCTATACGTGCTTACATGCCAGTAGATGTCTAGAGATATATCAGTAACCTGGAGTGTTTACCTCTTTCTGAGCTCCACCACCACTTTGGAGAAGGCCTGCTCATGGTCCTGCCCTGAGAACAGAGACGGTGACGGTCTCAGCGAGGAGGACTACTTGGCCTAGTTCACATTCCACTTTTATCACTTTAAACTGCATTTGAATGAAGCGCAGGCTGATATCTTGTTTTAGATACACAACTCCTACCAAACTCACTCACCCGCGTACTGTTTGGCCAGTTTGGCGACGTCGTCCTTGTTGAAGACGTACTGCTTGGTGGCCATCCAGTGCCGCAGCAGCAGCACGGCCAGCACGGTGACCGCGGCGTACAGGAACAGCTTTAAACCCGTTTTGATGACAGACATGGCGAAGACGAAACGACGGAGACACCAGCGGACCGCTACACGTGTACACGGAGGACGACAGGTCGCTCCAGACACGCCATCGGGAGAGGAGGAGTGGAGTCCCAGAAAACCTGCTTCTTCCTGGTCGGCTTGGGGCGGGACGTGGCTTCTCCGCCAATCAGAGGACGAGTCAGTCAGGGTTGCCAGCATAGTTAAAGAAACCCTCTTTTGGTAGGTTTTTAATTATGTTTTCATATGCATATGAAATGTGTTATAAATAAAAAATGAATTCAAGTGCTTGCTTGGAATGAAATCATGTAATTTTAATGTTGTTATTATTTGATAGTTCAAGCTCTTATTTTGTGGCTTTTTAGAGGTTTTGTTCCAAACAGCACCCCCCCACCCCCCCCCGCCCCACCCCCCACCCCGCTTGTCGGAAACAGGAAGTCGGCAGACGAGTTGTCAGAAGGAGTCGGCGGTTCGGCGATTTGACAGTTCTCCAACAGCAGACCGACATGAGCGTCAAAACAGAAGTCGGTTTCGACCCGAAAGGTGAGCCGAAGTCGCGAGAGAGTAAAGTCTAATATGCAGGTAGCTGCGTGCTTCTAGTTTACATCTGCGCTCCATTTAAAATCTGCTGTTTTCACGTGACCGTCGCCTACTAAACGTAAACATGGTGTCAGCTGACCGCGTATCAATACTGTTCCGAAGTGCATCACGTTTGCAATGTTGAACATCAATCATGTGAATTATGTGCAAGCGGAATGTATTCATATAGGTCATGTTTACAATGTCTTTATAGATGTATTCTATATCTATGTCTTTCCCCCCACCATACTTTCATTAAATGAACACATTTTTCATTGGAGTTCGGCCATATTCACTGTTGCTTTACAGCTGCGTGGTCTCGTGACTTGAGTTCCTGCTGCTTTTACTGCTGCGAGTTGCAACCATAGAGTCATCACTACTCCACATAAATACACCTTAATCATGTGTTGCTTATGTGTAATAACTAGGCATTTTTGACATTGTATAGACCAAATGATGTATTAGTTCAAAAAAGGACTGATTGCTTGACCATTTCCTCTAGTTGCTAACACATGAAAGGATACAATGAAGTGAAGATCAGTTGACCTCATGCCCATGTTAAGATTCCACTGTCACTCACCTTTTGTTTCCTCTTGAGATAATCAGTCTTTCTCTATGTGTCCTTCAGAGCACCAGCACCTGCGTTACAACCCTCTGCGGGACACCTGGGTGCTGGTGTCGGCCCACCGCATGAAGAGACCCTGGGCAGGTCAGGTAGAAAAACCTCCCGAGGAGCAGGTACCCAGATGTGACCCCAGCAACCCACTCTGTCCGGGGAACACGCGTGCAAATGGAGAGGTAGGGACAACTTCATTTATATCTCGATACATTCAGCTACAAAGTATTATACGTGTTTTCTTTCCCGTTCTGTGATATCTCCGTGTCTATTTCTCTCCAGGTAAATCCAGACTATGACAGCACTTTTCTGTTTGAAAATGACTTCCCTGCTCTTCAGCCAGATGCACCAGATCCCGGTCAGTTTTTCTTGTTTTGTTTTCCAATTCTACTTTGCTATAGTTCTTTTGCTCGTAAAAAAGACAGTATACACCGATAGAATGTTCTTTTCTTCTACATCTTAGGTACAATATACATATATTTTTGGTAAATTAATGGCACAATTGGGGCTAATGGGTGCAAGTGGATCACTGTTCTTAAACTTGTACAGCAAATTATTGGTGGAAGTTTGATAAGTTATTGTAATAAACTATAATATTTTGAAACTACTTACATTTGTTCTTCAGGTTCAGATCAGGATCCGTTGTTCCAGTCCAGAGCTGCCCGGGGCGTCTGGTAAGAAGAACGCTTCATGTCACACATATAAGGGAGGAATAATCAATGTCTTATGAATGTTTTAGAAGCATGCCCAAAGTATAAAAACAACACATCCTCATCTGGATGGATAAACTCTGTTTGTTATGTTATTAATTGGCACATGCCAATGGACTGAAGATGTTACATCGAATGGCATCATTTCTAGATTGGTCCTTTAACAAGAAACTGAAAAGCACAATGTTCCAATGAGATGAATATTAAACACATACATAATCTAAATTAGCATGTGGTGAGAATTTAATCAAGGATGCATCTCAATCAAGGTCCTTTTTGATGGATTCAAATGTATGACTAATTAAATCTGAACTGATGAGTGCAATCGGAGTCGTCATGCTGAGATGACTTTCATTCGTTGTTGTGATCGTCAGCGGTGTAATTAGCTATTAGGAGAAGGTAATTGTGTTAATCAACACACTGCATGCCACTTGTTTTCAGGACATCTTGAACCAAATCCATACCGCCCATAGATTTATTATGATGTGTGTAATCTGCTCTGTCACCACCAGATGGGGATGTTTTCTCACTCTAGAGGAACTACATGCTTAAATGTTATGAGTGTTGGTGATAAGAGCTTTTCCTTTGGTCAAATACGTTGTATTCAGTCATGAAAAGGTTTGAACCAGCGCTCTGATCAATCAGCATCAACTGGTGGATTTATTCCGTTATAGTCGCTGTATATGATCTGTGAACCCTAACAAGAGAAGCAATCCTTTGTTAGTACACTGAATACAATATTGTATCATTACGACATCCACAGAAAGCTAAGTTGCACAATATTTTTGCTAATAAAGTCGTCCTTCTCTTCAAGCTTCGCCTCACATACTCTCACTGTGCATCAAACACGTATACAACTCCTTCACACTTCATATCAGAGGAAGGGTCGCTCGGATCTGGCTATGATACTTAAAAACTTTGCTGAACAATCTCACATTTTGGGAATACATTCGGTGATTCTGGCTGACAGCAGTTACACAACAACTGAATAATAGATTCAATCAAACACTGCACTGGTTGAGAAGCCGACTTGTTTAAATCCCATGTGTTGTGTGCAGCTGTAGAGGCCCTCAGTTATTCTTTTGCCACATGCACTCATAGAGTAATGAGGCAGAGAAAGAGCCCTGATTGACGTGTTGTGCTGTCTTTTTTATTTATTGGTACATTTCAGGGTATTTTTCTCCCTCGCAGATTCAGTCTGTGTGGGTTTCTTTATTCTTTTCATGATGCAGTGGTTGTATACAGTATACATTCTTGTTCTGGTACAGTTTTTCTTGTTTGTGGTCCGCTCCGTCTACACAGTCTGGTGGCCATTTCAAAGAAAGGGGAGTCGTGCGTTTTGCCCTGCAGCTACATTCAGAGAGCCAATTAGAGGGAAAAACAAAATGGGAAAAGGGATTTTGGGGATTTGGGTCATTGGAGACAAAAGAGAGATGGGCTGAGGGAAGAGGTGAGAACATTTGTAATCTGTTATTGTATCACTCCTTCACACTCATACATTCCTGCAGCAGAATGATCTGAAATCCTGTCGCAAGATATTTGTTAACAATTTATTTCACAGGCCTAATAGTGTCCTTGTAATTTCCTCAAAAGAAGCTGTAATGCAATTTCTTAGGACGTTTCATGGATATGATTTCATAATTTAGTATTTTAACTGTAAAGCAAGTAGTGAGTATGAAAAGTGCTCTGTAAATAAACAGGACAACTGAAAATGTACTTGGGTTGAAATGAATGTCTTGTTTTTATGTAGTTATTTCAAGGGAACTGGAAATCAAGAACTGCCTGTCAATTGCACCAAATTCATATAATTTCCTGGTATTTTATTTAAAACCTGAAACAAATGAATAGATACATACTCTGTGTTATTATTATTATTATTATTATTATTCAACCCACAGTGATACAACATATAAAGCAGGGCTAGAAATAAAAAAAGGTTGCTTGCTGAAGACTCTTAGTTGTCCTGTTTAGTCACTAGACTGTTAATGTGTAGTGACTGTAAATACACACATACACATAGGATATGGAGTGCTTGTAGCTCCTATGATTCTCATGAACAATTCATAAATACCACAATTCAGTTTTGCTCAGAGCATAAACACCAAAGTCATGTTCAATTATTGATCGGGCGCTGCTCGGCCTCTTAGAGGAGCCTGTCTGTTGATAGAAATTTCATTTTTTCCAAATCCAGTCACGCTGGTTTCCCCCGGTAACACAGGTAAGGCTCAAAGCAAACATATACACGAGGGTGTGGACTACAATACACACACTTCTAAACTCTACACAAACACATATGATCACCCTGAAGCCATGCTCACTTTTACATGTTCATATGTCACGGAGGATATCATGACTAAAGCTCTGACCCCGGCTGTGTAACATGTTCTCAAATCAACAATCAATCCCAGTCACGCTTGTCTCTTATCATCCGCCAATTAATGTGAAAAATGTCAGATAGAGTTTTTTTCTCCTTAAAAGTACTATTTGTCTATCATAAGTGCCCCTCGTAACACAAGCAACGGAAATTACATAATTGAAATAACTGCAAGTTGACAGACTTGCTAAGTGAAACACCAATAAGAGCTCCAACAGATTATAGAAAAAGACGTCAAAGAAAATGTGTGGCTGTTTTGACAACTGCTCTCTGGGAAAGTGCAGAGCGATAATTTCCCCTGAATCACCTCCACTGTTAATAACCAGTTCAGTCCTAAACACAGCAGAGCAAGAAAGGAAAAAAACAGGCAAGACAGCAGCATCAACACTTATTAACCACAACAAAAACATCATAATAAATAATGAGCACACAAAGAAGAAATACAGAGGCAGACAGAACAAAGACTGACTGAGAGGTGAAGAATTAACTTTTTTGAATCGATTTTCTTCACTGGTTTAACACCTGGTGCAGTGAGAGACGTATAGTCTAGACGCTACTTTCAAGGTGCCCCTGAGCAAAGCACTGAACCCCCAACGTCTTACATCTTTTAAAGACATTTAAAAGTAATAGCACACTCTTCAGGTTTCAGAACACTGCAGGTGACATGTGTTCTTCTTGGGGGGATGGAGGATGATTACTTTCCACTATCTAACACTTCCACATCCTCTCTGTCTCTTTTTAATCTCTCTTTATCCAGTAAGGTCATGTGTTTCCATCCCTGGTCAGACGTCACCCTCCCTCTCATGAAAAAACAAGAGGTTGTCACAGTGATTGACAAGTGGGCAGAGCTTGTTGAAGAGCTAGGCGCCATTTACCCTTGGGTTCAGGTATAGAAATAACTCCTGTTCTGCATTTCTGAACCAGCCCCAGTCTGTTACCCTGGATGGTGGTTAATGTTGGTCACGATATTGTCACTGAAAAATCTAAATTCCTTCCTGAATTTAAATAAATACTTGTGGATGCAGACGTCTTTTGAATTGTCAATTGTCTTTTTAAAACTCTCACAAAACGGACAAATACATATCTTGCTGCAGGCGAACTGAAACAGTATGAAATGCTAAATATCAGCACCAAGGACAGCACCGTTCACAGGTCCCTCCTGTTTGAGTTGCCTGCATCAACAAGGGTCTCCCTTCTTCTGTTCCTCCTTTGGATTCGCCTTAGTTTTGTTGCACGAAAAGGTAATTTAAAGCCTAGATCATTTTTTTCCTCATATTTTCTGGTTTCAGATCTTTGAGAATAAAGGAGCTATGATGGGCTGTTCGAATCCACATCCTCACTGTCAGGTAGGCGATGCACAAACACAAGGTTTTTTTCTTTTGACTTCCGCATTTGCACAACTACATAAATAAAAGAAATGTCCTTGAAGTAAGCACATCAAGTTCAGGAATACATGCATACTCAAACACTCATACACCAGCCAACTTCTTTCATTACCACTACTTTCAGAGGAGGAGCACTACCATGAAATAACAAATACTTCTGATCACATACGCACAAATCCGTGTCACGGTCTAAGATGCAGGTTTATCAGATTCAGGTGAAGTGTGCGTGTGTTAATAAGGGCTCACTGGTTTTATAGGGCCGTCCTCGACTAACTAACCTACAATCCTACGATAAACACCAGAAATGTGTTCATACATTTCTGGGAAATAAGTCATTCAACATAGAAGCTTTTATGTGACTCTTTATTCAGAAATCAGCAATGTGTGTGCGCTTCTGTTATTTGTGCCTTTTCTGATTTTTTTTTTTCTGTTTACCTATTCGGTGAGGTAATTCAGAAAAAAACAACTCAGAAAGTATTTCTCGTCAAACTGTCACTTCACAGCCAACAGCACAATCAGGAGGGAGAATGACAAAAAGAGAAGGATGGTTATTGTAGACAGAGTGATATGTTGGTTTCTAAACAGCAATACAATGTCACTGTGGTCAAAATAATATGTCAGCTATCCAGACAGTATAGAAAACTGGAAGCCGGACCCGTCAGAAATGAGAACCCCCGTTCTTCAGCCTGAGCGTACTACACAAGTCCCTGGAAGTCCATGGATTTGTAGCCCTGAGAAACGTTGTTTCATGGCTTCATTCACTCTCCCAGTGAGGGGTCCTGTCTTCCCCCTGCCAAATATGCATGAGATGGAGTTCCAGCTGCTCTGAGGGGAAGCGTTATGTCAAGGTAGAACTGTAAACTTTGACCGCTAATACAGGTGCATGTGGGAGAGAAAACAGGTTTTCTCTTTTTACCACATTGACACTGTTTGTTGACATTCAGCCTTTCAAAAACAACAGAGATTAAAGCAATGAAAATAATACAATTAGTTTGGTCTGAGATAATAAAGTGAGAGAGAGAGAGAAAAGGTGGACTACTGATTACGCAATGTTCCTGTAAGTTAATCATAATAATAATAATAATAATAATAATAATAATACCTCATTCCTAAAATGTTGCACTACTGCTTTCAGCGTTCTTTATGATCCATTCACTGCTCTCTGGTTGATCAATGACATTTCAAGTCCTCAGGTTTATTTGACTCCATAGAGAAACAAAGTACTGTGATGTTTTCTAAGACTGTAATATACAAGTTAACAGCAGAGGGCAGTACGTGACCTCAGAATAATGGGATTTTATCACTAGGAAGGTAAGTTGCTTAAAAAAAAAGTCCAGTTGGGTTCAGAAACGAAATGAAACCTGGATCCAGGCTTTGATGGAGCTTTTCAAAAGTTGTATCAGTTTGGTTTCTTTTTGGTTACTTTATCCTGCAGTCCAGACCTCCTTTTTAAGATATCAAAGTCCAAGAAAAGAGTAAATGTGTGCATGCGCAACCAGAAAACCCCTCCAGGCCAGAACGCAGGAAGCATAGATCTTAAACTTTGAAGACTAATGAAGAGAAAATGTTAATCATGATCTGCAGGCATTGTTGATAACTTTGGTCTCAGAGGAACAGAGCTGTATGCATTTCCATGTGTATGGTGGAAGTAAAAACATATGCTCATGGAATAGTAATGGTATTTTTTTTTCCACCTGATTAATCCAGGCTGTATGAATTTTGTGTTTTGGCAAACATTTGCCTCTCAGGAGCAGATTACTGAGTTCATATTTACTCCCTGAGGATGTATTTCGCTCTTGAAGAGCAAGTTGTGTCTCTCTGGGAATAGAGTGCATACGTTGCCATGCTCTTGTGTTATTATAATTATTATTATCTTTACTTTTCTCTGAGAATCAACAATCCGCTGCTGGGTAGATGAGAGATCCATGTACACAAAAACAGGTGACCAAATAGAGCCACGCAGGTGCAGGATGTATGCACACGCTAGAATACATACATTGAGGCATGCAGAGTGTTGACACATCATCCACGTCTGGCCTTTCTATGATCAAAGATATAAAACACGGTGCAGCCAATATTCAAAAGCCATTAATATTACCATCACGCTAAACTGAGTCCTGCTACAAATGCAGTAATTGTGTTCTTTCTGAGAGCAAAAATAAGCCAACAAACATTAATTATTCCCTGCTTTCTTTGAGATCATTTTTCATTGCATTTGCTTTATTAAGTATTATTCATCCAAACCCAGGACGATACATCTACATAGAGTCAAGGCCAGCAGGACACGAATTCAAAAGAAATGACAAAGCTCCTTGATCATCAGGACGTGTTTCGCATTTACATGAAGTCGAAGGAGGATTCCTGCAATGCACTCTGGGTGAAAATATGGAGGAATGCAGTCTGAAGCGGCTCTCTAAAAGCAGCAACAAATACCTCTGATTATGTTTATGCGATGGAATTGCATAATTGGGAAAAACCTCACAAATATGTTAAGTTCAGTAACATTTTAACAAGCCGTAAAGCTGTCTAAGAGCAACAATACCTCCCTGAAAGCAGTTTACATTGAAAAGAAACCAAACCAGAAGAAAGACCACTTTCCATTGTTAACACACACACTGCTTAGCTACTCAGTGCAGCTCAACTAATCAATATTCTGATGAAAGTCACCCTCATCACGCCATGAATATGTATATTTAGTTTTGCATTCCTGCACATACTAGCGTCCATTAGCTCGGATGCTAATTATAACAAACCCGTATGAAAATATCTCCCGTTCCAAACCCAGCAACCGTTATCTCAGGTCCTGATTTATCACGCAGCAGTGAGTCGGTAGTCACAAGCCATTTGGCACTTCTCCCCTGCTTTCAGAGCCATTAGAATACCATACAGCACAAACATAAATAATCCCAGCGTCTGCCGTGATGTTCGCTGTTATCCATAAAAAGCTTTCTGGAATGCAGTAAAAGTACATTACGGAGCTAATTCCGCAGCCTTGAAGTGTTTTCCTCCAAAGCGTGATTGATTCTGAACTAAAGCTGTAACCCAGATGAGCGTTCTCCCACGGACAAAATGACTGACAGCGTCTCATCTGTTTTTCGAGCGTCAAACTGTCAGTTTCTCCAGGCTTGTTTACCGTCTTCAAATCACAGCAAATAGCAGCATCTCATTTGGAGTGAATGTCGTCTGGCACTGAATGCCAGTTGGTGGCTGATGAGAGGGAAGTCTCAACGACGTATTTGTCTGGGTGTACTGCTTTAAACCTGGAGCCCTTTTTTAGGGGGCGGTTTACAGCCGCTATTAATCCCAATCAGGAAGCTAATTGGGTCAGTTTCTGTCTCTATGGGCACACTATGGGAAGAATGCTCTGACACATTCAGTTTCTTATAAAATCTTTGGTTTTAGCTTGTTAACAACAAATTACTTCTCACTATTTCCACATTTTAATATTTCCACACTCTCCATTTCCACACAACAATACCATGACATGCTGTGGGAGCAGATTCTACCTGAATGCAGACACACGGGCAGAATTAGTTAATGGCACTACACCCACCCTGACAATGGGTGGGCAGTTAGCATGTGCCAACACGTCACAGACAGAAGCAACGAGTCGTGACACGAGTGAGTGATTTAAGGCAACAACACAGGAGCGGGGCAACAGCCTGACTGGCAGAGAAGGGAACGGCTGGACGGACCCAGCAAGTGAGACGTATCATGTAAAATGATCCGGTTGAGGGGAAGTGGCTGGTATGTATGCTGGGGATTCATGGGGGAACAGAATCAGGTTCTTGCAAAGGATGGGAAACTCTGAGGGCATTTAGTGGGATTTGACAAATTCCTGAAAAATCAGGGGAGAAACAGAACGGTTGTGAGGCTGTAGAGGAAACAGAGGGAGACGGAGCAGGTGTCACAGTGGCAGACGTGGGTCATAAAACAATATTAAATCTCATCTTAGACTATTTTCAATATGGATCTACATTCAATTTTATTTTAATGAAGCCTTACAACATTCCTCTCTATACTGTTTAATACCCTTATCTATTATTGATTAAGAGAGAACTTTTAAAAACTTAGCTCATCTGGTTCCGTCAGATTTGATTGACGATGCCATGGCAACACAGCAGACAACTCAGCAACTGTCATCAAAGTTGGATGAAAATGTTGCTGAATCACACCTATGTGACACTTTTTCCCCCAACTTAGCCAAACGAATAAAAATAGAAAACGTATCGTGAAATAATAACCACAGCCGTTCCTATCTTGCCTTCTTGTGTTCTTGTTCGAGCAGCAACACTCTCAGTGAGAAATATGTTTGCAGGGCCTGTGCATGGAGCCTCGCTGTTCGCTGTGATGAAGTACCTATCTCAATTACGTTTTAGTGTCTGCACGTTGATTTTCACACTGTATTGAAATAAATGAAAGCCAGTGTCTGCGGTGGAGAACTCATTTATCAATCTAAAAAGCCTGAATGGGAAAAACTGAAACCCAGAAATGTCTGCACCTGTGAAACTTCCCCAGATTGAATAGTATTGATGAATTACACTATTAGAACGTAATGAGGTCGTATTGGAATTAGGGCAAGGG